>NW_025776291.1:0-72783 GCF_021130785.1 Homalodisca vitripennis
CGAACACCCACACTAAACAAGCCATGGCACATCTGGCATCAAGACCCTCGCGCCCCTAGTCACCAAACGGTTTCTTCTGGAGTACTTCTCTTTGTCAAGCTCAACCGCCTTCTTAAACGGACAAGCTTATGTCGTTTCGTGCCTTAATTAGATTTCAAGGAAAGCAATGCTAAATTTATATTAGCGAGAAAGCCTCCCCAACTGTTTGGGTACACAGCGCCGTCCCCCGGCCCACTATTAATGTCGCCGGCCTTTCCTCAAACCTATGCTCACACCATTACACGCATAACTCCGGATTTTTAACCTACTCTGGGGCGTGGAAACTCTTGGCTTGCCACTGGCCACCCAGTTTTGCCGCCCCGCACGTCGTTTCGTTCCACATATTGGCCACAAATCACTGTAAGAATCTCCCACGAGTGCAAAATATCTCGAGGAAGGTCATGAATAAGGTTTTAAAAATATTACAACTGGCTGATCCAACCCTTCCATCCTCCCTGGTTGGCATTGACGTGCTTATTGGTGGAGCCGCTATCTTCTCACATATCTCCTTACTCACGAAACCTACTGCTCTTGGTCCTCAATTTACCTCCTCACTGCCCTGGGCACCTTGTTTTTGGTTTCAGTGCTGATGGGTGAACGGTTGCTCCCTGCACACCACTGACGCAGTCTGTCCCTCTAACTATGATGCTGTCTCTCTTCTTCTCGAATGCTGAGGTGGACCTGCCACGCCCTCTCCTGCCAGCGTTTCTTACTGGAACACAAGAGGACAACTTGCCTGCCTCCCAGATAAAAGGTCTGCAGAGGAAGACTCACAATGCGAATGAGATATTTTTTCTACTCACGCCACCTCCAGGGACCGTGAGGGTGCGATAGTATGGTCCGCCTCCCATTTCAAGGACAACCAGTAACATCATCGGGGAAAGTTTCCCAAAGTTCCAATGCTGAAGAGTAGAACCTCTATTCACGTCGACGCGCAAAAGCTCCAACGCTTCACTAATGTGAAAGTAATTATAATTATATATTCTGATTTTTTAATACATGAATATCTCTCTCGTAGAGACCATATGCAGGGCTGCCCCTACTCCTGACTTAAGCACTCCCCACTACATCTGCCACACCACGGTGTTTTTAAGGCACAAAGTAGCACCACCAAACTACGCGTCGTTTTTTGACGCCATGCCAAAACCATTTCCGGACTCTCTCTCAACGACACTCTGTTGACCGGACCTAAGCTGCAAAATAATATTTGTGACATTCTTTCTGCGCTTCCGCCTTCAGAACGTAGTGTTCTCTTGTGACATCAGACAGATGTACCGCAAATCAAGGTGCATCCTGACGATCAACATTTTCCAACTGATATTATGGTGTGATCACCCTACCCGACTTGATGTCCACGTTCAAGCTCACGACAGTTACCTACGGCCTGAACTGTTCAACCTACTTGGCCATCAAAACGCTACATCAATTGGCAGAAGACGAAGGTCACCGCTACCCCCATGCTGCTGAGATTCTCAAGCACCAGAGCTACGTCGACGACCTGATCTGCGGATCTGAGACTGAAGAACTCGCCGCTGAACTTCAAAGATCAACTCATCAAACTCCTTCGGCTCGTGGCTTTGAGCTCCGGAAATGGGTCTCGAACTCTCCGAGACTTCTGCAACACCTTCCTGAAGATCATCGGGAAATCCCAGTTTTTCTGCAACTCTCTCAGGAGCCTCATTTCTCTATTTTGGGCCTTAAAATGGAACCCTCTGACTGACACGTTACGTTTAATTTTAATTTTTTCCTTGTAAAACCCCACTAAAGCGTAAAGTGGTTAAGGTCCTCATTTCTCAAGTCTATGACCCCTGTGGTTTTTTGGCGCCTTGCATAATGCTCGCAAAAAATATCATGCAACTCGTATGGATTTCCTGGCATAGATTGGGATGATCCGCTCCCTCCAGAAATATACAAAAAATGGCACGCATTTTTATTTGAACTTAAGCACGTTGCTAACTATTACAATTCCTCGTGCTATCCCCTACTCTGCTGCTACTCACTGGGACTTGCACGGTTTTCTCTGACGCCTCAGAACTAAGGCTATGCTGCTGTAGTCTACATCCGCTCTACCTCCAATGACAACGGTGCACGTAAAGCCAAGTTATGGCTAAAACTCGCGTCCGCTCCTCTCAAAAGAGTGACGCTGCCCCGACTGGAGCTATGCGCAGCTCATCTCCTGGCCCAACTTGTGAAATATTGTGTTACTCAATTAGCTCCCCACCCACAAGTTTGGTTCTATTGTCCTGCTGGTGCGACTCTACTGTGACCCTCGCGTGGATCAAAACACCTTCTTATCGCCTCAAAACCTATGTGGCTAATCGTGTGGCGCAAACTCAAGAGCTTGTGGCTGTGGAGTGCTGGCGCTACATACCCAGTGCTTCCAATTCCTGCTGACTGCGCCTCCCGTGGGATCCTTCCCTCTCAATTGGTGGATCATCCCCTTTGGTGGCATGGACCCGACTGGTTGCGTCTCCCCTCCTCGGCCTGGCCAGATACTGATTCCAGCCTGGACTCGGTCTCTCTGGAGGAGCTTAGGGGAGCTGAAGCATTCCACTCCTGTCATTGCCTTTGGCCACAGCACCGCCTACGTGGACCTCCTCATCCAGTACTCTTCCTGGAGGAAATTGCTGCACGTGATGGCCCTACGTCTTGCGTTTTATCCACAACTGTCCGTTCACCAAACCGCCACTTCGGACCTCTCTCCAAGACAGAACGGGACTCCGCCCAGCTGCGAATTTTTTCAAGACCGTGCAAGAGGAAAGCTTTCACTGAAGATCTAGCTCTACTGCGGGACCGAAAGACGTGTTCTACCAGACTTCAACGCCTCGCCCCATTCCAGGGTCCGATGGACTTCTCCGCGTCCCGCCGAATGTGTCTCACCCGTGCATCCTGCCCAAGAAGCACCCTGTCGTGGACCTCCTCATTGACCATGTCCATGTCAAACATCTCCACGCTGGCGCGCCAGCTTACCTCTCTCTCTGCTCTCCCAGCAAGTCTGGATCCTCTCTGCACGCAGCGTGGTAAGATCTCGCATTTTTAGATGCCTCACATGTTTTAAGAATCGGCCTAAAAATAACGCCCCTCTCATGGGCGACCTCCCCAAAGCTCGCATTACTCCAGCCCGAGCTTTTCTCCTCCACCGGCATGGGACTATAGGTGGCCCCCTTTTCGCTCAAGGTCCATAATTTTACGCTCTGTCCGCATTTATTAAGGCCTATATTTGTATTTTTGTTTGTATGGTTTACGAAGGCCGTTCACATTGAGGTGGTGGACGGACCTGTCCACCGAAGCTTTCCTTGGTGCTCTCACCTCGCTTCGTTTCTCGTCGTGGCCTGTGCAGAGACCTTTATAGTGACTGTGGCACAAACTTCGTAGGTGCTAAAAATGCCCTACACAAAATCCTCACGGCTGACCAGCGCAAAGTCCAAGACTTTGCTGCTGACCGTTCAATTCGATTCCACTTCAAACCCTCCTGCTGCTCCCCCATCAAGGTGGAATTTGGGGAAAGTGCCATCAAGAGTGCTAAACACCATCTAAAACGTGTCATGGGACTCCCACATACTAACTTTGTCTCAATTCATGACGCTCACAAGTCAGGTTGAAGCGATGCTCAACTCTCGCCCGCTCACCGCTCTTTCCAGTGATCCCAACGACCTTCTCCCACTGACGCCTGGACACTTCTTGATCGGCTCTCCTCTGGTTTCCGTGCCTGAAGAGAACTTGATGGACATACCCACGAACCGCCCTTTCTCACTGGCATCTGGTTCAAGCGCTTGCACCAACGTATCTGGAAGCGTTGGCAGCGAGAATATCTCCAGACTCTTCAGCAGCGCCTCAAGTGGAGCACTCCTTCCCGCAACCTCCAACCTGGAGACCTCGTCCTGGTGCATCAGGATACTCCCGCTCACTCATGGCCCCTTGCACGGGTCACTGATGTCACTCCAGGACAAGATGGTACAGTTCGAGTGGTACATCTCAAGACCTCAAGTGGAACTCTCACTCTCACTCGTCCAGCAGTGAAGGTGTTTCTCTTACCTCACCTCTACAATTAATTAACTGTCTCTCTCTACCACCGCCTATAAACTTTGTAATTTGAGCCTATATTGCTCTTTCTCTCATTGAATCCCAAGGTGATTCAAGGCGGCCGGTATGTTTAAGTATTATTGCATTAAATAACTTGTTTTTTATTGCCTAATATGAAAAGGCTACTTTTATTGAATAATAATTATGTATATATTTTTTGTGCAACTTATACTCTATATTTGCCTTTATTTACTAAACTGTATATACTACATTAATTCTATATCTCTTTCTGCGGCCTAGTGCCTACAATACCATTCCTTACTGGATTCAAATATTCACGTACAGTGACAGACCAATGAACCATTGTTTCCCAAATCAGCTGTTTTACTGTACACTGACCAACCAATCACAACGGTTGGACTTTATCAATTGCCCACCTTGCAAGCGTAGGCACGCTTGCTCATTATACTCTCTCGATCCCGCCTGGGGCACTTATGTACTCTCTAGCCACTGCTTACCATACTTTACTCTCTCCCCCCATGTGTTACTCTCATCATTTAAATATTAGTTTATTCTATTTGTTGTACATTTACATTAACATTAAAGTCAGTGCTCTGGATTGGCAATCTCTACCAGAACGTCTCTGCTCCCGGACACACCCGCGTCTACCGTGCTCTACAGGACTGGCCACAGTGTTATGAACTATTCGTTTGCGGTCGTATTTGTGCGTGGAGTGAATCCGTGAAGGACATCTTCCGTCTTCACGCCTGCCTACAAGACAGCAGCCTATTTCCAACACTTACTGATCACAACCTGGCCCCCTACAACAGCAGACTACGGTTAGGTACCTCTCATGAAAATAAAAGTAACTGTTTATTTTATACACTTTATTTGAATATGCACTGTTCATAAACTCATTATGTGTAACCTAGTGAACTCTTGTTAAAATCAGTGTGTTCGGCGTCTTCACTGCCTAGTGTGAAGTGGTCCTTCTTAGTCGAGCCTCTAAAATATTATTTCACGGTTCTATAACCAAATTCCATTCTTTTCAGCTACAATGCACTTGGCTGGTACAATCGTGCCTAAATCCTGCATATTGCGCATCTAGGTTACAAGTTAATGTTATGTACAAAATTTAATATATCAATATTTCATCCCTATTTATGACGTTAATAAGTCAGTTAGAACATCACCTTTCATTATATAGATATAAGAACATCGAGCTCTATGATGACTTAAAGTCACTTAAAAGAATTATACTGAGCTTTGGTAAACATTTTAACGTTGAAATGGTAGGTATCTGTGGTATCTACGAGAAAAATCATAGTTTTCCTGTTCATAATAAATCTGACATGATTTTCATAAAAATGTATGTTAAAAACGACCAATAATCAAAATGGGACCTCTCAAATTAAGATTTCCAGATATAATTTTATTATTTTATGTATTACTTTATTCCTGCATTTCCTTCCTGTAAAGTACCTATTACAGAAATCTTATGGTTTAATGGACATCAACTGAACTATTTTGAGAGGAATAACTAATATTGTAAAATTGGATTTTAGGTAGTTTTTCAACTCAACCTAGAATTTTATATTTTAATTGAGTACTAAAATGTAGAAAAGATTATAAAATAAACTAAATAACATATTTCATAGTTCTTTTTGTTTAAGTCAACCTCATTTTACCTTCATTAGGCCGGTTTCACACCGAATTCGTCGCGAAACAACATAACTCGGACTCAACGCCCGACTGTCGCGTCTCGTCGAGGATTCCTAAACTAAAGTGTAAGAAATGGGAATAACACACAGCAACTAGACACTACAGAAAACATGTTTTAAAAGCAAACGGTGCTGTCGCAGCAACTTGGTATTCCTACAGACAAGGTTGAGCAAATGGAAACGCACATTTGCGAGAATCTTCTCCAATCTTTGTCACACTTGTCAGCTGCTCTATAGATTGGTTTTTAGGATCGCTAGAAACTAAAACTGGCTTTTAGTAAACTGTGAAAGAAAGCTTATTTTAGTACTGATTCTATAAACATACAAGAATTTCCCGCTCCTAAAGAGCAGGAACTTCCAAAATTCCTAGAGTCTTCACTAAGTCAGGTGCCGCCGGATATCGACGGTTACCAGCAACTGGTAACGACCTAAAGTTAGAAGTATCCAAACACCGTGATTATCTTAAATATGTGATGGCCTAGACATTTTCTAAAAGACCAGGGACTCAGAGCATGAGAACTATTAGCCCCAAGCCAAGCGGTACCAGAAAGTGGGATCTCTCACATACCAGAAGCTATAGCAGCCTTTGAGATCCCGTAGTTTTATTGCTTTTTGTTTTCAATTGAATTTTGATATAATATAATAACTGTATTATGTACGTGTAAACGATAAAAATTTCTGTATACGGCTTTAAATGAATTAGAAATATTGTTAAACAATGGAGTCTAACAAATGGTTTAGTTAATGTACTTGGATAGTGCGTAGTGTTTTATTATTGAAAACTATATTGATAAATAATATTAGTATATATATTGTTCACAAATATATATATTTAATTTTTTATAATATTATTCTATTTTATTAAAAAGTTGCCCGAACATCTCTTAGTTAAGATTAGGAGCTACAGGTGAACAAATATTATTTTATTCATCTAAACATTTAGAGGATTTTTGGAATAATTTAACTCACAAACATTCTCCTATATTTTTTATACAGGTAATCAAGTAAAAACGTTTATTGTCTAGAATCATTTACAATAAATGCAATTTTTTGTAGCTAAGATATAACTTTTGTGGTTTTGATTGTACGCTAGCATTTTTTGTTTACATAAGAGAGGAGTTCTGAGGTCGGGGATTATTTCAATGAGCTCTGAGGCGTACTTAATGCAAAGTTAGAGTATTTTCTCTGGAATGGTACACTTACGATATTTTATGTTCACTCTCTGAAATTGGGATTTTATAAGTTCCAGTAAGTTTTCAGAAATAAGAATGATCATCCAGAGTTATTTTACTTACACTGATGTAATCCTGATGTATGCTGTGAACCCATACTTTTGAGGTCATCAACTTGATATAATTCCACGACATCACAACCATAATAACGTTCTTACTTTCCATGTTAACTACCATAACTAGACCACCTTTTTACACATCTTCATAACAATAAGCGGGAACCAACCAACTTTGACATAATTCCTTTTTTTGTATTCAGTTGGTATTCAACGCAACTGTAGCGTAAATTCGTCTTATGGAGCCTTTTTATAACTCGTCCTTTGATCTGTTCCTGTCGCCTGACGTCAAATAGATGCGCTGGCCATTCCAATAATTCTTTGTGTATATAGGGTGGATTCCGATGCCCACATATTTTATTTAAAATATCGCCTTTACTCATTTCATAGCTTTTGAATGTATTTATGTAAAGATAAAAATATAAACATTTATCTATTGTATATTTCCAAGTAAAGCAAAATAATATTTTTTTTATACATTTTATAACATAAGTACCCAATCAATGGCTTTTTATTTATCAGCATCGAAAAATTATGAATAATTTTGAGTACAACATTTGGAAATATTGTGGTTATTGGACATAGGTACCGCAAATATTTAATGAGTTTCACTAAATTGAGTGGGATATAAAAGTACAATCTTCATCAATCAAAGTATCTATAAAATCTGAACTTTAGTTCAAAGGCTTAAAAAATGTAAAAAGGGATAGTTTGTAAATTTAATTAGTGCACCACATTAAAGATATTTTATTATATATTTGTATGTACTCCCAGACCAGAAAATAGCATACATTTTTCGTATCTGATGATATATCGTTTGAATTATATTATAAATTAAAAAAGTATTTTCAAAATATACGTCAATAATAGTTTTCTCTTATTAAAATATAATGTGATATTAGAAATAAAAAAATTATGATGTATGTATAATAATGTATAAATTATTTAAGTAAAATGTATTTTATATCAAAATATGTACAAACTTTATGATTTAGTTGTATCACATTTATGTGGGCTCATTTACAAATCTTTAATAATTATAATTTTTTTTTCAAACTTTAAAACGAAAAAAAATTAAATTAAAATTTAAGATTGTGTTAAGGATTAATTTTAGTATATTTTAGTTTTTTATAAATTTTGATACATGGTGATTCCCTCTTATTAAAAACCTGAAGCAATATACGCTTAGTTATAGCTAATTGTGAAGGTTTTCGTATTATAAAGCAAGCTTACTTAGTTCACTAGGCCAAAGACAATGAAAAAACAAACTTAGAGAGCTCAGTTTTATACCAAGTACATATCAATAATATGACTAATCGTGTTAATGCATTGTACTCATCATATCATTTTTGCAATCTCAAACGGAGCCAATTTGGAATTAAAAGTGTTTGAAAAGGAATTGGAAGAGATGCTTCATTTGATTATATGGAATGAAGAACAGTATATTTTTAACGATTTTTTTTTATTTTATGAAGCTGAGAAGTGAAATACAGATATCTCAACTCTACCGTTTGCTCCATACTTGAGTCTCCAAGGGTTAAAGCCTGTATTCTACCGACAACCACTAATTAATTAACAGTATAGGAAACTAATTTCTGAGCAGTCTACGTGTAGGTAAAATTAGAATGTTTGTTTTAAATTGTCTCAAAAGGGGTTTTTAGAATACCATTTGCAAATATAAGATATTTTCACTTTGTTCTTTGGTAATTTCAAATATTTTTACTTAGTCTAAGCTTCTGGATATTTTTCTCTGGAGAATCTCAAGGAACTAGACTGAACCACAAGAGTAACAGTTGTCCATGGAAAATCAGGAGCTGTGTTGTGTTGTGCAGACGGCTTTGCCAAATGAGTTTGAACAATATTATCTGCAAGTTCCGTTCTGGCTTTCAACTAGCCCTGAAAAAAGCAAGTACAAATATTAGAAGACATCCTTTTTCATAGCAGATTGCCTGATGACCTCATCTTACATCGTATTCGTGAGGATTTTAGGTTGATCATAACTAATGAGCAATACTGTAACAGGAACTGATCAAAATTTGGTTTTAGACACATTAGATACCACTGTTATATAGAAACTGGACATAAACATTTTCATGAAAAGTTATGGCATGAGCAGAGAAAAATTTTCCGGTGAGAACCACTAATTAAAAGCTTTACGGCGTAATGCTCAACTTAAGTAAGTCCACATCTTCGATATAGAAGTTATCGTTTCGTATTTAAGTACTACAGTACTAGCTATTGAATGAGGTAAGCAGACAACGAATATTTCTTTTTTTATTGCTTATAACCAATGGAGATTTTTATCACTGAACTATAACTTATGTTTGGAAAAAACTTTCAATTTCCTTGACGGATAAACAGGATTCTAGACATTGTTTACAAGGATTTTCAATTTTAGGAATCCAGGAAGCACTCACATAATTCTGGATACGCAATCAATACATCGAGGAATCTGAACGAGGTACAGTGGTTGCTCGATTGCATCATGACGAGAATTCTGGCCTGAATGCGTCAGCCCGGCGTGACTGTATTATTTTGAAATTAATAAAACCATGGTTCCCATCAGTTAAATTATAGCAGTGTAATATTGATCTGGAAATAGCAACAAAGAGATACAAGAAGTATCTCTGCGTAAAGCATTACAAACACCAAGATAGTAAGTGCTATTCTCAGGACAGCTTATGTTTAGTGGGCATTGTCCAAGCTAGTTGTACTCGTGGTTTAATGATGATTTATTTTATCGTTTTTTATTTTTAGTAGGTGAACAAACGAGATACTGTAGTGAATATTCATTTAGCAAGGGTGACATCATACTGTAAATTATGACAGGAAATGACCCAATGTTACTTGAAGCGCGCAGTACTGTCCTCTCATCATCCAGTTAATTAACGGTTGGTTAGTGCAGTGAAACTCACTGTTGTGATGTGACTGTAGAGTGAACAATTTTACTGCATGGAAATGAGTTTTCTAAGCGTTAACAACGAATGCATTGTTTAAAATTCATTATTTAATTAATGATTCCTTTTTAAAATAATGTCGAACAATCTAGACTGGTTTAGACCAAAAAGTCTGAGGCAGTTGTTTGGACACAGGAACTCATAAAATAGTGAGGTTACAGATTAAGAATTATTCTTGGCTTCTAAACCCTGTTATTAAAACTAAAAGGTAGAAGTGATAAATATGTTTCAATGTTGTTACTATGATTTCAACACATAAAATAACTTAAAATTTTACAGATATCTGCACAGAACTTTGTAAGACTACATAACATGAAGTTGAAGGATAGTACAAAACTGTATTAATTGTTACCACAATTTGTTTGTTTCATAAAGAAAAAAAACAGGATGTTACTATTATTTGCTTGACTCTCATCCGGTTCGTGTTCAATACCCTTTCATGGTGGCAGCATTTACTATATCTTCAAATCTTTGCAACTGGAACTAATGGTTTGAGTTTGTTTTCTGAGTAAGATCTTCCAGTTTATTTATCGAAAAGAAGGTACTATTCCACTGAGGCACTAAAAAAAAACTTATGTTTACCTGCCTCTCTGTCTGCAAGATATTGAAATAATGAAATTCAAGAGTATATTTTCAGCTTAATGAGTATATGTATTTGTAACTTTACATGTAACTTCAGTTGAGGCTGTGGCGTGAGAAATGATGTGGCGTACTCCTTCCTTGTATATAAAACTATTGGGAAATATTGCGACAGATTTTTGAAAGTTTTCAGGTTTAGAACCAGGGTATAATATGCCAGAATCAGAGTCAGTGTACAAAGAACCAATTGTTATATAATATAGCATTATTACAATATAATTAAAGGCGCCATGAATTATTTTACAAAGCATTCTACTACAAAAAATAATACAACAATATTTTGTTTGTTTTTAGTCTCCAGTGTCCAGTATTATGTTTTTATTAGTTGACCAATAAAACGCTAAGTATGTATTTTTACGTCCCAAGCATTCCCAAATCCTCAACTTTTAAAACTACTTTAGTACCTTTAAATATTAAAATTACTGAGTAGAAATTAATAATTATCATCCTAAAAATAACTAAATAACGTAAACTTCTAAACAGATCACTTATCCCGTGCAACTGCAAGGAAATTTTTCTTTTTTATTGAGTTTACAAATGAAGAATTTATGAAAAATAGTCATGTGATATTTAAATGTTTATGGTGTGACTTAAAAGAGAATTTTGTAACAACGACAAAAAACATTGAGAGCACCGGAATGGAGTTATTAATCTTCAAAAAATTTCATATAAGTACTACGTGTACAGATATGGTAACAGTTTTTTATGGGCTGAGCTTTAGCGAAGTCTATACTTCATGGGACTAGAAGAAGTTAATTTTTGTCTGTTTGTACACACGATATCTGGAAAACTAACTGACTTATAGACTTGGAGTAATGTGGATTTATTGATTTTTAATGTCTATATTAGGAGCACTGAGTTTGATATGATCGTGTATTCTATTTTGGGGTTTACGTAAGCGTTAGATAATGTTGTTACATTGGTCTTACATCCGTGATGTGAGCAAGAAAATATTACAATACAAAGTGTTTTAAACAAACTGTTAAGGATCATAAGATATTTAAATATGTGGCATATTACTGCATATACCCTAACTATTGCAACGCATAAAACACAATTTACTGTAACTTTGTATATACAATTTTAATATTTAAACACTTATGTGAATACCCCTGTAATGAAAACAAACTTTTACATTTAATTTAGAAATATATGCCAAGAAAGATTCCTTATGTAGACTCTAAATTTAGGATGAAACAATTTCAAAAATAATGAGTTATATGATGTATTATTTTAATATCAAGTTAATTTTTTTATGATTGTCTATTTGTCTATCTGCCCGCAGGAAATCTTGTGAAGGAATTGAGATAGATTTTAACTATCACATGCAACATTATGGAAGCGTGTTACGACATACAATTTTTTGTTTCAAAGAAAGTTGTAAAAGTTATTATGGTTCCAAATTTTTTTACTAGAGATTTAAAAATAAATAGTTATATTACAAGGTATAAATATCGTTAAAAACTAAAATTAAAGGATTCGATGTGTTTATATAGTACAGTTTGTAATAGGAAAGTTTAAAGTGGCTCTTAGTTTTTATTTAAAACTGATGCATATTGAAACCTCATACAAAGGTGTGGGAAGTGCGAAAAGAGCCAAACGAGACGAAGAGAAGTAAGGATGATCTCGTTTACCTCAGGTTCAAACAGCTTGTGAATATTCCATCATAACCCACATAATGGGTTGTTTCCTTTAAAGGAGCGGAGTAAATCCTTCTCATCCTTCCCCGTATCACACAAATAAGTCCTTCTCTAAAATTTACAGCAATGAATATGGACGATTAAGGTAAATGAGTTTTTAAAGTGTTTATATAGGAAACAACGTTAATAAAATAAAACAAAATAGTTGTTTATTTTTAACACAATTAAATACATTTGAAGGGTTTAAGCCAATATTGTTCTCTTCTTGAGGTAGGCAATACCTGTTTATGTCCACCTTATTTATCGGTCATTCGAGCTTTCCGTTGAGCCATCTAAAAAAATTATGAGGTACCAAGGGACTAAGCACTATTTATTTACCCATTTCATTATACTATTATACAATGTTTCAAGTATGTGTAGAAAATTGTTTATTTTTTTAGAAATGTATTTTCTATCTCTTTGCATGTGTGTAAAGAAATCCCCATATTTATACATTATCCTATATCGCTGCTAATGATCATAGGTTTATTAAACTTAATCACCACTTTGGGTTCTGTTGAGAACACAAGGAAAATTCAAATTTCCTGCGTTGATGCGCTCATAATTTTTATATTTAATATGCCTTTCCACAACAGTTTATACGGTATTCAAAAATGGATGTCATATGCAACACTGTGACATGAACTATTTTTTATTAAATTAATTAAACCAATCTGACAGCAGATTGGTTTAATTAATTTAATAAAAAAATAAAAAAAAAAAAAATCTAAAAATAAGTCATTAAAATAAATATTGAATATAATGCTTATATTGTGTTTTCTGAATAGTATCTCATCGTTCATACACAACGATTTGCATGAATGTGTTATTGCTAATAAACTTTTAGTGTGTTTAATGGATAATAAATGCATATTCTAACTACAGTAACAAGTCGAATACTTAATAGCCACAGTAAAATTGGGCACTAACTTATTTCCTACTGTAATATTGATAATACAATAATATAAAGTAAACTGCAGTTTGAAAATTTTCTTATCGTTTATAAAGCACACTAGTTTTTTAGTTAGTATAAAAATAGAATATAGTTGTGATGTAATCATGGCGAGCTTCAGTATTGTAGTAGGTTATCCAACAGTGCAGCCATACTGTCCTGCAGTACATCAACGAGATCACAATATTGATCAAAGTGGCTGCCATTACGTACCGAAGTTAGACTAATGTTCACTAATCCTTGGAATGATTGGTCCATCGTATCTTTGGATTTGATTGGACTAAAGCAAATTAATCATATATATGTTAAATATTCCACAATAAATTTCTATTCCAATATGTAGTTGTATTTATTATAGAGGTTATTGTTTCATACAGTGATGACAGTGTGAAACTTTATATACTCTCTGGATAAACAATATTATTCTTTATATATATATATATATATATATATATATATATATATATATATATATATATTTCTTGTGTGTATGTGTATGTTAATGAACTCCTCCTAAACGGGTAGACCGATTTTAATGAAACTTTTTGTGTGTCTTCACTTGGATCCGAGAATGGTTTAGATTCATAATTCGGTCCAATTTTAATAGCTTATTTAATTAATGTTTTAATAATAAATTGTTGATGATGGTGGAGTGTTTTTACATTGGATCCGCCAGACTGCGCCACGAACGACACTTAATACAAAGTGAACTGATACTTAACAGCTGTGAATATTTTCAGCTGAAGTTCATCAAAGAGGCAGAAACATTTGTTAACATTATAATTTAGAAAGTTCATATTTTAAATTTGTAAAGTGCTTGATCAGTAGTGTAATGCAGATTGCAAAGATGAAGTTTCACCAATAAAATTGTTCTACGTAAATATTATAATATTACAACACAGCCATAATGTTTTTCTCTTTTAATTCCAGGCTTTCCCGACATTTTGTGCTGCTAAATCAAATTTGTGTGTTGTTTTGTAACATTCTGTAATTATTGTGTGAGTCCTAATTGTTATAATACATTAATAGAGATTGAAGATGTTTAAAGTGCATAAAAAACTATAGTTATTTATTAAAGTTATTGAACTAATTTTTGCACATTTATTGAAGTGAGTATATTGGTCGCATACCTCAAATAACCTAAGTAGCATACAAATCAAAAAGGTTGTGTTTCTATGTGTGAATATTGTTAATCAGTTTAGATAATCAAGTTTTAAAACTAATTGGATTTAAAATAATTTGTTGTAATTTACATTTTTTAATCTGCAGTCAGAATTGGTCACATAAGTTCAAATTAAGTAGCATACAAATCACATGTGTGAATAACTACTTATTGTTAATAGTGTAGGAATTGGTTTAAAATTATTCTGTTGGCCAGTTCCGACATTATACTGTAATTTTTAAATTACTAATTTTATAACAAGTATATTTTTTAAATTTACAACTTAATTTATCGTAATGCTATTGAATGTACAATATTTTTTGTTAATGCTTCAGGAGTGTACATAAACAAATTAGATGGTTTTCCGATATTGCTGAAGTATAATAAGTGGCCTCCATCACAATCGAATTATTGATATTTCTGAATAGCCTATCCAAACTACTATCCGAATTGGATTATAGTTATTTAAAGGCTGAAGTATAATAAGCAGCCACCATTACAATCGAATTATTATAGCCTATCCAAACTACTGAATTTCATTATAGTTATTTATTCGGTCAAATTTAATTAAATTTTATAATTATAAATTGTTGATGTTGGAGTGTTTTATATTGGATCCGACAGACTGCGCTACGACACGTAATACAAAGTGAACTGATACTTAACAGCTGTGAATATTTTTTCAGTTGAAGTTCACCAAAGAGGCAGAAACATTTGTTTACATTTAGATTACGTTATTATAAAGTGCTTGATCAGTAGTCTACTGCAGATTGCAAAGTTAAATTTTCACCAATTGTTCTATGTAAACATAATATTACAACACAGCCATACGTTTAATCAATTATAGTCTTGAAAGCATAGAGTAAGCATAAACATAATAAAAATAACAACACTTCTTATTTCAATATATTCTGTACTCACTTTGGAGGATAGAGATTATCCAGATATAAAATTGGAAGTTTAAGCTTTTAAGTGAAATTCTTAGTAAATTATTAAGTGTTGATCTTGGAAAGAATGCGCTACGATTGCAGTTTCAAATGTTTTTCTATTTTTAATTCCAGGTTATCCCGACAGTTTGTGCTGCTATCAATGTGTGTGTGTTGTTTTGTAAGGTTCATGTTTCAAAAGTAAATACGGCAAATAACATTAAAATATAATAGAATGAAGTTATAAAAAGTGTACTACGTGGCCGCGTTATAAGTTTATAAAGGCCAGCCAACAGGCAAAAAGAAGAAAATAAAAAATAAAACATCGTGTAATTATTGTGTGAGTGCTAAAATTATAATAGTACATTAATAGAGATTATTGGTCGCATTACCTCAAATAACCTAAGTAGCATACAAAATCAAAAGGTTGTGTTTCTATGTGTGAATAACTATTGTTAAACATTTTAGATAATCAAGTTTTAAACTAATGGATTTCAAATAATTTGCTGTAATTTACATTTTTAACATTCAGTCAAAATTGTTTCAAATAAGTTCAAATTAAGTAGCATACAAATCACATGTGTGAATAACTATTGTTAATAGTGTAGGAATTGGTTTTAAATTAAATTCTGTTGGCCAGTTCTGATACTATACTGTAATTTTTAAATAACTATAATGAAATTCGGTAGTTTAGATAGGCTAATCAGGAATATCAATAGAGGTTATCCAGATATAAAAATTGGAAGTTTTTAGTAAAATACACTTTTAACTGAAATTCGTAAATATTAAGTGTGCAGTGATTGATCAGTTAATTTTTGGTTTATAAATAAATTGTTTTTTTATCTTGGTATGTTTTTAAATTGGATCCAGCAGAATGCGTTTACGATCGCAGTTTCAAATGTTTTTCTATTTTAATTCCAGGTTTTCCGACAGTTTGTGCTGCTATCAAATTTGTGTGTTGTTTTGTATCATCGTGTAATTATTGTGTGAGTGCTAATTGTAATATTAAATTAATAGAGAATCACATGTGTCAATAACTATTGTTAATAATGTAGGAATTTGTTTTAAATTAAATAGGCTAATCAGAAATATCAATAATTCGATTGAGATGGTGGCTGCGTATTATACTTCAGCCTTTAAATAACTATAATTTGGATTGTCATTTTAGTACTTTAGATGGGCTATTCAGATATATCAATAATTCGATTGTGATGGTGACCATTTATTGTACTTCAGACCTATAGGGAATACTTTATTTAGTATATTAGATAAATTAAATTCTGTTGGCCAGTTTCTGATACTATACTGTAATTTTAAATAATTATAAAGTAATTCGGTAGTTTAGATAGATTAATTCAGAAATATCAATAATTCGATTGTGATGGTGGCCACTTATTGTACTTTAGACCTATAGGGAATAGCCTACTTCTTCAGTATTTTAGATACTGTAGTCTATGTTGTTATAAATTTTTATCTAGAAGTTACTTAATTAAAATTACATATTTAATAAGTTACTCATATTCATTGTGTACTATTATACAGAATTTTATTTTTTACAGAAAAATGCCACGTTTTCGTGGGAAGAGGACGAATAGTTATTCAATCATGTGATTTATATGCTACTTAATTTGAACTTATGTGAACAAACTGTTAACAATAGTTATTCACACATAGAAACACAACCCTTTTGATTTGTATGCTACTTAGGTTATGCTACCAATATACTCACTTCGTTCAATAAATTTTCAAAATTAGTTCAATAACTTCAATGGATGACTGTAGTTTTTTTATGTACTTCAAACATCTTCAATCTCTATTAATGTAATATTACAATTAGCACTCACACAATAATTACACGATGTTACAAAACAACACACATATTTGATAGCAGCAAAAACTGTCAGGAAAACCTGGAATTAAAATAGAAAACATTTGAAACTGTGATCGTAGCGCATTCTGCTGGATACAATGTAAAACATTCCAAGATGGTCCACTCATTTAGGAGGAGTTCAGCTCCATACACACGCACACAAGAAATAGAAATATAAAGATAATGAAATTCGGTAGTTTAGATAGGCTAATTAGAAATATCAATAATTTGATTGCGATGTTGGCCGCTTATTATAATTCAGCCCTATAAAGAATACTTATTTAGTATTTTAGATAAATTAAATTCTGTTGGCCAGTTCCGATACTATACTGTAATTTTAATTAACTATAATGAAATTCGGTAGTTTAGATAGGCTAATTAGAAATATCAATAATTTGATTGCGATGTTGGCCGCTTATTATAATTCAGCCTTTAAATAACTATAATCTAATTCAGTTCATCATTTTAGTAGTTTAGATAGGCTATTCAGAAATATCAATAATTCGATTGTGATGGTGGCCGCTTATTATACTTTAGCCTTTACATAACTATAATCTAATTCGGATAGTAATTATATAGGCTATTCAGAAATACCAATAATTCGATTGTGATGGAGGTCACTTATTATACTTCAGCCCTATCGTAAAATCATCTAATTTGTTTGTGTATACTCCTGAAGGATTAACAAACAATATTGTACATTCAATGGCATTACGATAAATTAAGTTGTAAATTGAAAAAATATACCTGTTATAAAATAGTTTGTTGCAACTTTTTTACCTTCAGATTAAGTAAGTTTTCATTTAAAACATCCTCTACATTTCACATCACTCATGTTATACTCACACACTATCGGTTGGTCGAAGTGTGATTAAATGTACATGTGATGAAGTTAGATATTGTAATAACTTTTTAATAGACATGTTTATCAAAACAGCCCAGATTGTTACAGATTAATCAAAGTTTTAAAATTTTCGAATTAAAGACGTGTGTACAGGACAACGTCTGTCGGGTCTGCTAGTAATACTATAAATATCCTATTGAAAACGTTTATCTTACACAATTTTTTCTATGTAAATTCTCAATTCCACAATTAACTACTTTACTAAATATAACTAACTCAAATGAGTTTATTTTAGTTTATTATTTTCTTGAAGAAATGTCATTTATTTTCAAATGAACCTATTTCATGAAGAATTGCTAATTTATGAAAATATTTCTACGTGCTTACTATGTTATATTAGGTACTCTATTATACACTTCTAAACTCTTGACTTACAATAAATTATTGTTTAAAAACAATTATTGTAAGTAAACGCCATGACTAACCATAATTGTAATTGGAGGCACAAATGTTTATGGAAATTCTACTAAAAGTTTCAAGATAATGAATGGCTAGGAATGAATGAAGAATGCATATCACATGAAACTTCCTACCACACATATATACCAAATATACACCACTAATTTAATTAAAGAACCCTGACCATTGTCGACGGAAAATTGAGGTACTACATGAAATAAGTGCTCATTCACACTAGGAAAGATTTTTATAACTGGAAAGCGCATATTTGTTTGATTCTGGAGAATATCATCAATAAATTTTATTAATATTAAATTAAAGGTTTGTAATTGAGTTACCACAATTTGTACATATCTTAAAAGTTATTCCGGTGCATTTAAGTTTATGCTGAAATTCATGTGTAGAAAGACTACAGCGTAATACCAAAACTTATAGCATTGTAAAACAACGGTATAAAATGTGTTCTATACTACGGGTTTACACAAACAGAGCTTAAAAAATTTGTAAATAGAGAAAGTAATGCTCATAGAAGAGTTGCCTAGAAAAGCCTTATAGTAAATGGAAGGTAAATGAGATATGTAAGGATGGGAATATCATTAAGGTTTATCCGGGTTAAAAACATATTGTGGGCATACATATATCATTATATATTATACCACAAATTAGATACCAAATGTAAAGCTATTGAGCCTTATTGAATCTCAAGCTTTGTTAGGTTTTCCAAGAGGAAATATTCTGAATGGAACACATCAAACTCTTAACCTCTATTACAGCAGACCTTGTTTTATATTTGCAAAAAAGGCGTAGAAAAATGCACGATAAAAGTTCAAGAACAATGAATTATAGATTTTTAAGCTGTAGCGAATACGTAGTCTTTTAAAATCTATGAAATTGTAAAGCATTTACTAAAAATAAACATTACACTTAGCGTAAGTTAAAATCCCAGAAGCCTGTCTTTCAAATGGTTTTCAGTAATTAAAGATAATTCAAAAGGAATGTTTTGTGTCAAATATGTATAAGAGCTTAAATGTAATTTCACATGTTACATTTTCCTGTGAGAAAATTTTACATTGCACGAACATTAGGATTAGTAATTGTGTGCCAGAATTATTTTCTTCCATTTAAATAACTTAACAAAGCCTGTTAAACAGTTAGTTTTGAATAATGTATTTTTCTTAGCCTTGACATACACAAATAATATTACAAGTAAATATATAGTAGAGAGATGTCTTCCTAGAGGAGAACATATTGATCGAACAAGTAGACTCTGCCATATAGAAAACAATGTTAGCGAGAGTTGCATGACTCCGCGTAGTTACTGTAGACATTTCCCGTCAATCCGGTCCCTATAGTTACTGTATATCAGCCGTCAGTCTTGTCTGGGAACTTATATAGCTCGAACGTGTACAGCTGTTCGATAAGGCATAACATAATCATTATACCTCTCTGAAACAACTTTTAACATACATTGATTTCTATACATATAAGTTCATATTGTTCTTGCTACATCATACGACGTTCATGTTTATTGTAAATAATACGTCAATCCTAGCTAAATATACTCCCACTGACCTGACTATTAATCATACAATGAATCATACATACTAAAAAAACAGACATCAATATTAACGAATAATTTCCTTATAAAATGTTCACACGTTTTACCATTAGTTTAAAAAAAAAACATTTAAAAGAAGTAAGAGCTGCTACGAGTTAGATAATTATTTTGACTTTCATATCTTCTTTAAACTAATCATAATGCACTTCATACATAATATTTATGATCATCATTGATTAAAGAGAAGTTTAGAATATGAAATTGTTGTTACTTTTAAGCTTATTCTGTTTTTATTACTATAAACTTAATAAAATTCTAAATGGTACCTAAATGAATCAGAAATATGATTGCGTTGTAAGATTATAACGTTTAAAACATTTAATATCTGCTGATTTTAAGTCACAAAAAGAGTTTCAAGAAAAGTGAACGGTAGTCCTGGGGTATTTATCAATAATAGTAAGCCTATATGTTAATCAGGGTCTTAAGAATGTCCATGTAAAACTTCAGTGCGTTCCTTCCTGCAGTTTTTACGCGTTTGGGTAACAGGCGCAAGAAAACACACGATCACTAGTATTCACTGTTAGATTTTTATATATTAGTATAGATGATTTAGTCAAGAAATATTTTAATCCACTAATGGAATGGGAAACAATTTAAAAACTATTACAAGTTAGGGAACACATAATCTTGCAACAGTAATGTAACACTAGTCCCAGGTAACGGTTGAAAGTCATGCGATAGGATGAATCCTTTTGATTACTCAAGTATTTGCGAGTATTCTCTGTAAGCTTAAATTAGTTTCGATTATCTCTTTGCCATGGGTACACTCTAATACTTACCTTATTCTTTAATATTTTTAAGACAGTTTGTAATAATTATGGAGTAAAAAGTAAATGTTGCAATCAAAGTGCCATAGAAAGAATTCTGTTAAATTAAACAATTTTAATTGATTCACAACTTAAATTTTTTATCAGCCTCAATGCAGTAACGAAACAGCCAGTTTTGAGTTACAGCTGATAGGACAAAGTGTTGCGTGCAGCGCGTCTCTCTCTGATTAACAATTTATTATCTGTCCTCGGTCACGTGATAATGCACGATCAACTCCACACAACACAAGCTCGCTGCGTGTGTATCCTGTCACTCCTAAGCTATCTATGATATCCGCTTGCTACCACATAGGAGAGCGTTTAAATTGAACAATGGACAATAACTGTTATATATTAGGTGAGCTGCTATAAACGATAGTAAATTTTAATTAAGTATATTGTTCAGAGTTTAAATTCCTTCGAGGAATTGTATATTGAGTGTTTTGTTTTTCCTAACAAATATTTTTGTGACATGATTACAGAATATTGCTTTCTATGTTAAATACACAGTTTCTAAATATTATGAAAATGTTTCATTATGAAATTTATTATATAAAATTATTGGTCACTGATTTAAAATACATTAAAAATCTATAATAGCATTAAAAAACATACTGCATTTAATTATAAAGTTAAAGAATATTAACAATTGTAGATACATTTACATTGAAAAAAGTTTACTGCTATAAACACCAACTAATGTGATTCTTTAGATCTATTGAAATTATAATTTTTTTCCTTTTTGTGTATATATTCAAGAAATCTCATAAGTAATATACTTTAGATTTATAGTTTATCAGCTATTATACGCTAAAAGCTATTAGTATGAATGGTACTGTCGTTGTATTACGAAGAATGTACTTATTTGACCATAAAAGGTTGAAAGAATAGTAAAACGTAAATAAACGTAAGTAATAAGCTTTGTTACGTATAAAATATAGTGTACTTTTCAATGTTTAATATTTTGACCATTTTAGAAACTGATATTACTGGAATAGTGATAACGCAACAAAGATTTTACTCAACGAAAGTGAAGGAAACAGCTGTCACTTGAAAATAATTACTAAAAAAAACCAATCAGGAAACGAGGAAACGAATACTCAACCATGGGATGCGCGAAAAAGGATTGGCGTAATGCCAAACAAGACCAAAGTAATACAGGAGAAAACTACGAATAAACTTCACTACAGAACCTTGGTAAAAATGAGAAAAACGACTGACGGAAACGAAAAATGCCTAAATTACTCTCAAACGCAGTTGATATATCTATTATTGAAACTCTAATTCTCGGCTCTTTTGTGCGTGAAAGTTGATAGCTCTGTTCCCCTCTTGTACCTTCTCCTCATTTTTATTTTTTTTTCTCAGAAACCCAAATTGCTTGCCGTTCCCTAAATTGATGTAAAGTTTTGATATAACCTAAATTATTTATATAAATAACTAATGTGCTATACATAGCTATAGTTATTCAGGGCTTACAGTTTTTATTTTTTTAAATCGTACTTTAAAAAAATTCTTACATGTGTATTTTTACATCATGGTTAGGTACCGCAGGAAAAGTATACTAAATACTTTGCTATTGACCCAATAAGCTAAACAGCGGCTAAGAATTATATATTGTGTTTTTTCACTTAGGAAAAGAAGATAATGAAACCCCACTGTACTTAAATATCAAAATGAAATTTGTCTTTCTTTTTTAGGAACCTGAATTCGTGTTACTTTGAATGTGATCTCTAAGATACAGTTTGCTCATTGACTTCTTTCACTATTGTGGTGTTTTAAATTAGTACTTAAAATTTTGAATTAGTTCCGTCATACATTCCAACGTAAGGATATTATATTGGGATGTTTACATCGCCCCTGTTTTGAATTGGAAAACGTTGATGGCACAGGTAGTAACTAGAGTGTAATAATAATTTTAAAAAATATTAAGTGAATGGAGTTTATTCATTAATATGAAGATGAGACCTCTTTAGGAGTTGATGTGGATTATTAGGCCTGGAATAGCTGTTCGGCATGGATTAAAGATATACAGTACAATATTCTAAATTAAATGTAAAATTTAGTTTCTACAGATAATTTATACGTTTAAAATTTTCGAAAAGGTGTGTTTTTAATTACTGAATAAATACTTGAATTGGTCTCAAATGTTTTTGTAAAATTAACAAGAACTAAACATGAAAGAGAACGTGAAAATCACTGTAGTGTAGAGAACTTGCCACAATTAAAACTGCCAATGCCACAGACGGCATATGAAGCAGAACTGATATATCATAAAGTAGTTAGCTTATCTTCCATCGATGTTCTTATTTTTTTACGACGTTTTATATTTTTACAAACATGTTTACACCAAGTGAATCTAACTAAAACTGTAATCGTTTCTACGTTATATGAAATAATCTTAATAACAAATAAAAATACAATCCTCCATTAAAAAATGCAAAAATAGATGAACCTAATCTCTATTTGTATTTGTGTATAGCTCTGATTTATTTGCGCACTTGCCACACTACTGGGTTATAAAATTAATTGCCATCATAACTTATAAATGTATATTCAATCTTGGTTACCTTCAAAAAACGCCAAACTTAATATGTATTAGTAGCTTCTAAGGTTAAATCATACAAATGCGTTACATAAATTAATCTTTAATTACCTAAGTGTAATAGTACCATTTCCCCAAATTTAGTACAGGCTCAATCTGTCAAGATTACAAGACATAAAATTGAATACATATGAATTTCCAAAGATTTAAATTATTTCAAAGATTACTTACAAGAATTGATATATACTCAGATTATTGTCACATATTAAAAAACGGCCGCAATAATGAACTTTTATTTGTTGGATATAGATTGTATTTGTTAAGTACACGCAAGGTGGGATTATACTAAACCATATGTCGTGTATCAGATTTCACTGAGATTGCATTTAAAACTTTAAACCTATACTTCATATCACTCTCGAGACATTTTACTACCCTAATTATTGAAAGGCATCAGTGGCACACACACAAATTATGAATATTTAATATTGTATATGGCTTAAAAGAAGTATACAAACATGTTGTGGGTTCGATTTGGAAGAATAGCGTCTGTAAATGGGGAAATTGCAGTACATTTTATATAAAATAATAAATTGCAAGCACCACTGGATTTTTATACCATTCGATTTTGTACACAAATAATTTTTTTTTTCTGAAAAAAAAAAGAATACACAATTTAATAAGTCACGCAAAACTTTACTGCACGTGTAAGAACGAAAATTACTATCAACGTTTAAGTGGTACTAACGGTCAAGCTACTACGCCTTTCTTCTGGAGAATATCAGCCTAGAGAGAGGAGTTTTTCTCTTTTACATTGCACCAAAATAAGCAATTTATTATTAAAGTTTAAACTTATGCCTATTTTATAATCCCCCAATAAATACATAATTATACAGCTGAGGTATACAACTTTAAACTTATTTTATTAAGTTTCTGAGTCTACCTGTTTGTCTGTCCGGAGAAAATCTCGAAAACAATTACCTACATACTTTTGTATGAAATTTCATTTCTATATGAGCAACTATATATTATATATATTCATAATTTACTATACCTTTATAATAACTTTTTTCAGATTTATAGGTAGTGTATCTAATTAACATATACACAAATTATGTTACAGCGTTCCTATATATTTTTAAATGGCAATGAATTCTGTAATCAACTATAGTTATTCGAGAGTGATATTTTTACCGCTTGCCTTTAGAAATTGGCCGGAAAAGACAAGGTGCATTGATTTCAACAAAGAAAGCAGTCACACAATTATCGAATTTTGACCTTATTCTCTTCTTTGGTTGTCTTATTTAGCTCTCATTTTATAGAACCATTGTATTATGATTTAATGATATGCCAAGCATAGGAAGGTCTCTGATCCAGCACAATTTCAAACATAATGCAAAAAACATGTAAACTAAGGAAAAAGAAGAGAAATGAGAAACGGTTAATGTTAAAGTCCTTTAGGAATCCCATCTTTCCACCTTGTAGATAAGATAAATAGAATAGCCCGTATTTCTCAGGATGACATCTATTTGTCTCTATGAGTATACTACAAGAATCGAAGTAAACAGTTTTAGAAACTGTTGGGGGAAACCAGAAGAAATGACGGCTCCAGCCGTTAAGCTGGGTAAGGCCACCATACTCATTATGTAAATTGTAACCTAATTTGTATGTTAAGTCCTTGTTAAAAGTGTAAAGCACTTTGATGTGTGAGTATTACTTGGAACTGTTTGAAATAAGGTAAGAACGCTGCTTGTTGTGCAGTCTGGCAGCATTCAGTGATATAAGCTTAATGCCTAGCGGGAAAACAGCCATCAATGTCAATGACAGTGAGAGCAGACGGAAATTTCACAATTTAAAATTACGTTTAATTAAAGATTCACTTTTCGGCTTGGTTATGTTTCATTTTTCTATAAATAATTGCAAAGTTCAGAGTCATGAACAGTTTTTAGTGAAGTTTACGGCTTATTCAAAGACGAACACAGAATAATCATATTCAGGTGGAAGGCTTTTCCTTATATCCCACCTCTAAAAGTTGTGTCGGTTAAAAGGAGATAGTGTTTTTATAACTAATCCTTTCCTGTTTATTTCTCTTTCAGTTATTTGCAAAAAGAAATCAAAAATATATTAGCATAGTGTTATTAAAAAGTGTTACTATAAATAATGCCAAAAAAATAACTGTACAAAATCTTCTTTTTAAGCCGTAAGAAAAATTTTACATTCATTTCAAAGATATGATTCATCCTCATGATCCTACAGGTACTTATAAAGGACACCTTACAATAATGTATTAACTGTTACTAGTCATCGTGTTCTAATTTGTCTAAGGCAGATGTAAGTTATTACACATTCCAGTATGTTTTAGTTTTTTGGTACATATATTTATTGATTACACACATGAAAACCTCAAAATGATTTGTACTTCATCGTTTAAATTTTCAAAATAGAGAAGACACTATACAACATAAATCACTTAAACAAAGCTTCTCCCATAATGCTATGTCGAAATCTCTTGGCGTAAAACTATTAAAATGTTTAACTATTCTTATTGGGTAAAACCCAAAGACGTTTCACTACAACCGGTTCTGAATATGATATCAGTGGGAAGTACTTCTTCATCTTTACCTTATGGCAGGAAGATATTCCAAGTGAGGTACTGTTCAGGAAACACATTCATAAAGAAGTAGTATGAAAAAATTTAATATTATTCCAATACTGGTACTTTTTGTTTGGTCTGAACAATATATTACGTATACGCTGATCATTTGAGACCGGTAGAGAGATATTTTAAAGATATTTGTAAACAAGGAAAATAGTAGTAAGAAAAACAGTAAGATAAAAGAGTAGTTGGAATAAAACAAATCTATTTTGATAACGAAAATAATGAAATTCTAATATTTGAATGATATAAAAGCTCTGTATGGTATATTCCATGCTGTGATCAATCGTAGTGTCTCATTTATATAAACTCTAGAAAAATAATAATAAAAACACATATTCAAAATGTTTTAAAGCGGTTTTAGGTTTGCAAGTTATATAGCCATTAAAAATCCAAATTTATAAAAATATTTGTTAACAGATGGTGAATTTACTTGGAGTAACTTGTACTAAATGAAAGGATAACAAACTTCTACAATCGCCATTCAGCAAAGTAAAGCCGCCTTGGATGGAATGTTAGTAATTAGTTCTGTAACGCTAATAACTCCAAGACGCTAATTATGTTATAAAGAATATTGATGATATCTCTCTGAATTTAGGTCTGCAAAATAGGATACTGATACTTTAGAAAATATTCAACTAACAGTAGAAGAATGTTATATTTAGCTGATAACTCTTAATTCATGTCGTTATTATTTATTATTTTTTGGCTCAATATATGGCTTACTTGCTTCAATGTAGTAGTAAAAGATCTTATTAATGTTCAAACCATACTTTTCTATATTTATTTAATGAATTAAATTTATGTAAACGTTTTGTATAGCACGGATAGAAATAAACTTCCATTTAAGCTTAAAATCACGCTACTTAAGTCTTCTTTTTTCCTATTAAAGTTGCATCCAAGATTAGATCTTGCAATATAAGTTGGTTTTTTACTCTAACATCAGTAAAAAAATCTAGTAAAAAATAGATATTTAACTACTGTATATTGCATTAAAAGTGTTGCTAAAGATTTACCTCCTTAATTCAAATTCAAAACTCAAAAACTCATATTAGCCAATTTTTAGGAAATATTGTAAGGTAGATGATAATAAGATTGTTTGTATTATTTGGAATAAGTAGTTCTAATTAACAAGAAACATTTTTAGTATTGAACTAGTATTTAACCTTCTACTACTGTAGGTAATTAGTAGGTGAAGGGTGCCTTGAATATAGTGTTTAAAGATTAATCTATTGAGTACATCCATTGGCAAATCAATCTGACACTGTTTTACTTTCCCATTTACTAATAGAATATTCCATATACTACCCTTTACAGTGTAAACTGGAAAGCATTGGATTTCATTTCTTTCTGTCAATGTTGGGTATAGCTCCAGTTCACCTTCCTCTTTGTTTAGTGTATGAAGTAAGGACCTTTGAAACTGTAACAGACTTGACTCCTGGAATCTGGAATCTTTTTTGTCTGCAGACATCCAAAAAAGTCGGCGACGAAGAAGCCCAAAACGGAATTTTTGCATTGCTTTGACATCACAGTCACGCGTACTATAAAATATAGTGCAATAAATGTCAAGAGATGTTCTAATTGTCTCATCAAGTCCACAATTGAGTGCAATGCGATCTTTCTGATACAATCCAAAAAAAAAAAATTCTGAAGCAATTGAGTTGTCTTTATATAACGTTGCTATTGTGACGAGAGTTCACTTTTCCCTAAGAGCAACGTCTGAAATCTAATCTGTCACAGACTATACATTTTAGATCACCTATATTACACCAAATTTTGTAGTATAAGCGTCTCTGATATAAATTAATTACAATTACTTTGTTTCGAGCTTCATCTTTGGTCATTATTTTTAGACGGACATAACTTTAGATTCCAGATTGTAATAAGTTAAAAACGATTTCTAACATGCAAACGTGAAACATTCAAGTACGACGCATGTTCTTAAAATTTTGAGCTTTCTCTAGTTTTATTGATAGAGCCTGTAGAGTAAAGATGACAATAGATTTCAACGCCAGTCTGAATACTGTAGCGGGACAGCTAATAGGCGTAAACACCATTGATGGGGGTTTTAAGAATAATGGGCAACACACTTTCGTGTTGATTTCTAGTGTGAGACCTTAAGTTTTTCTTACCTTGCTTAAACATTTTGATATACTTCATTTAAACCATTAACTAAATATTCACGGGCAATAGAATATATTACTTAAAAAAAAAAATTCTTTTGAATAATTTAAAGTTCTTGTATTTTGAAAACTGAAATAACAATTTTACTGGGTACAGCGTAATTATAAGTAACTCTATGTATGACAGAAAATTATGTTCTTCTTGCGATCCACGTATTCACAAAAAACATGTAAAACATATGTGCACACATGGAGCGCAATAGGTGTACTTATTAGTTGGTGCATTCGGAGAGTGTATTTGTGTCTGAACACAAAACAACATTTCATCACCTGTCCTTCCTCTTACTCTTTGTACCTAGTGCTTTCATTGTAAACTCAAAGAGCTCAACGTGTTCAAAATAAATCACGATTGCAAAATATATACTTGCTTTTAAAGGAATTTTATAATTAATATTAGAAGCATATAAAATATTTTTACCAGTTACAATAACGTCCAGGAAAGGATAATATAGAGGGAATAAATTAAAAACTTCTGATACCCACATAAATTACCAGCAACTGATTAGTAC
Source organism: Homalodisca vitripennis (assembly GCF_021130785.1). Lineage (NCBI taxonomy): Eukaryota > Metazoa > Arthropoda > Insecta > Hemiptera > Cicadellidae > Homalodisca > Homalodisca vitripennis. Next base: position 28,874 of record NW_025776291.1, read on the forward strand.
AAGTTTGACCAACGACAACGTAATAGAAGTATTATTTCATCTTAATTGAATTCATTAAATATTTCTAAAAGCCTAACATTGATATCTCGAAGACATAAAACTCACCACACAGTCTGCACACAGGACAACTCATCTCAGAGTTATTTCAGTGGGCTATTAAGAGTGGGCTTGTTGTAAAGACTAGAGTTATAGGCTTATTCAAACCCTGCAGTCTATCAAAAGCAAACTATGTATGGGGATATAATATGGCTTGGATAATCATAGATCTCTAGGCAGCTATACAGCTTGTATATGACAAACAGACCATATAATGAAAGGATAGAAATCCGTCAGATCACAGTTTGCTTAACAGGCTTCAATGTAGTTGCATGCAAAATTGTAACACAATAGCTCATTTAAAGAGCTGGTATCTTGTTACATGATAATCCACATTTTCTGTTGAGTTAGGTTTAAAGGCATTTTATGTCATAGAATTTCCCGTTGTGTAACTAAAGTCTTGTTATCGGCTTTAAACATTGGCCACTACATCATTTTTCCTTGTACTCTATGAATAAAATCTAAACATAGTCAGCAACAGATAATGTTGTATTGATTGAAGTACTTAATCGACATTTTGAATTGTAGCCACATGTGTTAAATTTTTAAATGTTAAAATGTTATAACATTGTTCTCAGGCTGCTTCCTAATTCGTCTGTTTCTTGTTGCAATCATGGTTGTCAATAAGAGTAATTTAAAAATATTTGCTAATGCTCAGTCTAGTTTCTTGCTCTATCACCATCTCGGTGTTGCTTACTTAGAAAATAAACTTTAAACAAATTTTTTCTTTACGTCAGTTCGCTTACAAGGTATCCTGCAAAAGTATTGACATAAAGATAGTTACGCAAAAATTAAGCCAATTGAGTGATAGGCTTCCCTAACGCTCAGCTTACTGTTTGTGTTTTGTGATATTTTAATTGCTTTCATTATCGTTACGTAACCTCGATTTGCACCAATTTCCATCTCACAACAGAGAGTCGATAAAAAAGCCCGTTTCCATATTGGTAATTGAATATTAAGGAATGTAGACATACACATAAATTAATAATGATATTTTAGTACTTTTAATGCAATTTGCATCATTACGTTAAGAAGCAAGTATTTGATTAGTTTTTTATTTGCAGTAAATAATTATTTTTAACTCCTAAAAGAAGGATTTTAAAGTCAAAGTGGAATTTTTTAATTGTTTGCACATTCCATATAACACACATGCAACACGTTATGTCTCAAAAATTATATGTTACACAGTTGACATTACTTACAAAGTATTGTTTATTCTAACAAATTAATCTAAGCCTGAGCAAGGTGAGCCAAATCGAGAATCATATGTTTCCTATGAGACAGCTAAATGTTACAACAAAAACTTTAAGTGTATCACCCTGTTATTAGCAACATATGTTGCACCATTTGTCACGGCTAGGTCGCGCTTATTCAATCATGTAGGGCATCTTTCTGATTCTCTCAGAGATTACAATTGTACGGTTTTATAACATAGCCTGAGCAAGGTGAACCAAATCGAGAATCATATGTTTCCTATGAGACAGCCAAATGTTACAACAAAAACGTTAAGTGTATCACCCTGTTATTGGCATCATATGTTGCACCATTTGTCACGGCTAGGTCGCGCTTATTCAATCATGTAGGGCATCTTTCTGATTCTCTCAGAGATTACAATTGTACGGTTTATAACATAGCCTGAGCAAGGTGAACCAAATCGAGAATCATATGTTTCCTATGAGACAGCCAAATGTTACAACAAAAACGTTAAGTGTATCACCCTGTTATTGGCATCATATGTTGCACCATTTGTCACGGCTAGGTCGCGCTTATTCAATCATGTAGGGCATCTTTCTGATTCTCTCAGAGATTACAATTGTACGGTTTATAACATAGCCTGAGCAAGGTGAACCAAATCGAGAATCATATGTTTCCTATGAGACAGCCAAATGTTACAACAAAAACGTTATATGTATCACTCTGGTATTAGCATCACATGTTGCACCATTTGTCACGGCTAGGCCGCGCTTACTCTATCATGTAGGGCATTTTTCTGATACTCTCAGAGATTACAATTGAACTGTATATTGACAGAGTGGGCGAGCTGAAAAAATTGAGGCTCGTATATTTCCAATCAGGCAGCTAAATATTACATGAACAACGTTGTATGTGTAACTCTGTCATCAGCATTACATCGTATACCATTTTTCACCGCTAGGTCATGGTGATTTTCTTATTATGGATCTAGCCCATTGGGATAACTGTTATCCTCTTTCTTATTCGAGCGTTAAGTGAAGCCTTACTCACCAGTTTCTGATGAGCGAAATCTGATATTTTTCTGACTGTCCACAAGATAAATGTTGAACGTGAAATTTTGGTATGGAACTCTACTGAAAATGAATTGACATCATTGAAGGTTGAAAATGATAAACATCGCTTTGAAGTGCTTATAACCTGTTTGTAAATAATAAGGATTATCTGGAATAATCTGCAATAACAAAAACGTTTATTGAAAATAACGTATACATATCGATGTAATTATATTGTACTTGCATTTAAGTAAGACGGATCTCACACATTTAAGGTCTTTGGTGATATTTAAACCTTCCTATTTAGGGTAGAGAAACAAGCTGTTCAAATTTGACGGGAAGTTTCCTAGTGTTACTGCCCCCTTTACAGCTTTATTATCAACGGTCGATGTTCTAACAAACTACTTCCAATATTAATAAGTGCTATTAACAACTGTTACTTAAATCATTTAAATATATTTAGTTTTAATAGTGAGTAGCGTACACAGAATTTAAGTTGGGAAGAATCAAACCCATCACCTTATACGTCATGGAAAGGAATAAACTTATGTTAGGAAGGTGTAGATTAGAACATCAATGGATGAAATTAATGAAAAACCAAATTTCTTTCGCTGTTACCAAACTGTTATAATGGTCGGCCCGCTAAAAGTTAACTAATGTTCTAAATTGAGGTTTCAGCAGTAAGCTTAAAAAATGATTGTACTGTGTTTTGGCAAGAATTAACGGGTCATAACATTTATACGTTATTAGCATTTTGTATCAGTGGGAATTGTTGCTAACGACATTGGTTGTATTGATTCACTGAATAATTCATGAGATATACATATTGACTATACATCCTTATGAGTTAAAAAGGTTCAAGTTACTGTCTGAGTATTATCGAAGCCAATATAATGCACCTGCAGTTTTAAATTTGTAGATGACGGCCACATTGGAAATCTAGGCTACCTACTGACTGAGCCGAAAAGGATATCTACAATCAGAAAATATTTTTTTGTGTTAAGAAATTAAATTGAAACAATTTATATAATGTTTTAATGACTAGTATTTAAAATAGAAACTGGTATTAATAGTACGAAAAAGACTTCTCGAAATGTAATTTAAAAAAGGTTATACGATCTTCTTTTTCATACAACACACAGCTAATGTACCCATTACTATCACACCTTTTTCCGTAGTATTCATATGTTTGGCAGAACTTGTCTGTCGAGCCAAAAGCGCTGGTTGACTGCCGTATTTTAAGAAGCCAGGAAGCATTGGTATCTGGAGATAACGATAATATTATCGATTATTCAGAATATAATATTGGATTATGAAAACCATAATACTTTATAAATATACATTACTAACATGAAACTATCTGCCTTATTACAATAGTATTTTCAAATAAAGAACGGTACAACATAAAAACATTAATTTGTAAAGGTTTGAGGGGCGTTTAGAGGAAGAACAACAACTTAAGTTTAACAAATTAAAAACATAATGACTTAGCACTTAGTTTATGTGCAGAGGGTTATGAATAACACAAGATGGACAAAGACTTATAGTTGATTTCTTACAAATAGCATCTGAATTTATTAAAAAATAATTCCTAACATTTAAGCTCATTACAAGTATATTTTTGATCCAATGATATGTTTCAGAGAACATTTAATATTTAATTGAAAACACACATTCTTTGAATTTATTCTTTACTTACTATTTAAAAGGAAACCTAGACAGTATTGATTGTCTTCAAATTAAAGGGAGAAAGATTTATACGAAAAGAAACAAATTAGCAGACGTGAGTTAAACTAAAGTGAAGGTCATATTTTTCTTGTGAGAACAACAAACTGTTACAGAAACAATTTTGTCTATCTCATCCTGTCATCCGCATCACATTCTATAAAGCTTGGCTCTTTTTGTTGTTTGACCAGTGACTTTGCAACTTGAAAATATATACAATATATATATATAATATATATATATATATATATATATATATATATGAATGAATGAATAACGTTTTATTCCAGCAGAAGTATATATATATACTTGTGTGTTTGTGTGTGACTTTGAAAAAAACATATTTTTTAAGTAAAAATCGAATTTAATTTTAAGTAATTTCAAGTATGTTTTAAATTTATATTACAATTTTTGTGAAGACAGCTTGTAATGTCCAACTCTGTGCATCGCAATGGTTGAGCCTATCAACATAAAATACTTTAAAGTACTCCGATAAATAATAAAATGCTTGTTATGAATTGCAACATAATTAGTTTACGTACTTGACGATAGTTTTTCTTTTCTATCATTCTTTTCTAAAAATTTTTATACAGGGAAAAAAGCAACAGGATAGCATGAAATAATAATAGTATTATTAGTAATGGCAATATGGGCATATATTTCCAAAACATATTGCTTATTTTTGAAAGAACCGATTTAAAAAAAAGTAATTATGACCCTGAAAGGGAAAGTGAAATCACTAAATGAAAATAGTTGTATGCCAACTCCAGCGTCATAATAATTTGACAAAGAATTTAACCATAAAGTTCTAAATCTGAATGTTTCAATTTCATGGTTATGAAAAGCTGTGCATTATATTTAGGACTGCAATAAAGTTTAAATGAGCTTTGAAGGCTTTGTTAAAAGTACTTTTCAAAAAGATTTATCGTCCTGTTTGAGATCATGTATAATTATTTAACATTAGCGATTACAGACGCCTAAAACTCTCTTATACTTTCAAACTTGTTTTTATATGATGAGACCTAGACAATTTTTTTTAATTTTTTTAGTTTAGTCGTATCATTCTACAGTTTTTAAAAGACTTGCGTAGTATGCACTGCATATTGCAAACTTATACAGTGCAGATCAACACCGACTTGTTGGATTTTTCAAACATTACCCTGTACTGCAATATCCTACGCAATATTAAACCGTTGACGCGGTCCATGACCTCTAGACTATCTGAAATCTCCGGCCCTCATACGATGAATATACTGGGTACAATATTACAAATGCCTGGCTGAATAAACAAGGCAATTTTTCCACCAGCTTTCGAGACTGACCTGTGTACCCAGCTTAAAACTTATTCATGTCTACAAGAAACAATGGTCAGCCTACTGAGCCAACTCCAAACTGGACGAACATCAGAATAAAAAGTTGTGAGTCTCAACTCTCTCTGTTACACACCAAGGACTGCAGAGAGAATACATCGATATCCCGAATGCTACCGATGGAACCGTACGACAGTTTGCTTTTAAATACATAGGTAAAAGGTAACTTCATAAAAGGGTTTACTCAGCTGAATAAAATAACAGAGGTAGTTGTTGATGACACGCTGGATCGGTAACAATGCCAATAACTTTACACGTAATGCCCCGTCTGAGAAGCAGCCCCCGTCTATCAGTGTATCTGCCTCAGAGATGTCTTTATAACTAAGTATCAATTTACATTAATATTATTTTTTAACCTTTTAACAGCCACGCTCGCATATATGCGAGCGGCAGCTTGTCCTTCCCGCGGGCCACGCCCGCATATGTGCGAGCGAGTGTAAGGGTTTTGAATTTCGCGTCTTACTCCGTCATAGACGATCGGAAATACTTCGTGTTGGGCACAGAAATCTTCGGGAAATTTCGGCGATTCTCGTGATAGTTTTTTCTGAATATGGTTGCAATCACTGCAAGTATCAATTTTCTTGTGGTCTACCAGCTGTCACAACTGCTGTTGCATAATTTTGCTGTGTTTTGATGAGTTTGTTTGTAAACAAAGTAAAATGTCTTCACTAAAACTGAAAGAAGACGACATAAATGAATACTTTAGTCGTGATAACTAAAGTGAATTGTCAGAAGATGATGGAGAGAGTGACAGTGATGGGTGAAATAGAGTCAGATAGTTTACCAAATGTTTTAAGTGAGAGATGAGCGACTTTGACATCATTCCAGGACCAAGCGGCGACAGATCCATTACAAATGAACCTAAGTTATATGAAAGTAATAATGTCAATTTAATTGAAAATAACATATGTACTGATGAAAACATCTATCCGGCCTTGAAACAGTTGGACCTGCTGAACATAACCTAACTCAAACTCGCCAATTACCTACGCCTACTAACAACGGAACAAACTAACAGAACTAGGCCTAAACAAAAGATTGTGTGTTTCCATGGGAACATGATAACAATATCTCTCCGTACCTATTTCATTTTGACCTAATTCATCAATAGGTTTAATTTGTCTTTTTTATTTTAGATAACAAAGATTTCTTAGGTTTGCCTAAATTTGCTTACTTTTATCAATGTTAGGTTACAATTTCCATGTAAAATAAAAATGTATTACAATGTAAAAATAAATAAATAAAATAAAAAACTCATTTTTTTTACTACATTTAAGTCCTAGTGAACACCTTAAAACCATACAAAGTAAATGTAATTTTATGAAACCATAAGACAAAAAATAAGTTTTTTACGTCATTTTGCTAAAAAAACCCCGGTCTGTGGGTATCACCCGTAGATATATAAAAAACATGGCTGTTAAAAGTAGATGGTAGATATAAAACATGTACATCAATGATATGAAACTGCCATGAATATTCAGTCAAGAATCTAACATATCCATACTCGTCATAGATAAGTTACCAGAAAGCGTGAATCTGTGCCTACTTCTTTAATATCTTCTCTACCAGGTCTAAGAGTACCCTAAAGTAAGTACTGTGACCTAGTTCTTAATCCTAATATTATAATAATTTTTTTTTAGAAATTATTTTTGAAATAATTTTATTACGTGTTTATTTTCCTTGGTACTTATGGTAAGCATTTTTTGAGTTATTTCTGCCTTTTTACTGTTCCAAACTGATAATTTTTAATAGGAATGCTATATTAATATATAAATAGTTTGTATATATAAATATTTCGGGACATTGCAGTTTATTTCGTGGTGCTGTTTGTAGTCAACGTATCAGCGTTTTAATTGTTAGTTATTCCATATATAATTTTGCTATTACATCTATTAATTATTATAAATTAACACACTCAATAAGAAGGTAATATTAAAAAATTAAAAATTAAATTTTTAAGTATGCAGGTTAAGGAATTAACAATTATAGTAGTTTAAAACTTGGTTTCATTACAAAAATCATTTATTTTCAAAATATGTTTATATAATATATTTTTGAGAACAGTTACTCATTCATAACAAATATTATTCTCTGGTCGTAGGTTTTAAATAGCCGAAAAACAGAAGTCTACTATTTCCTCTACCTTAAGTGAAGTTTTGTGTATTGAGAACTGTTCAAAAATTGAAAAATAATTCTTTTAGCAAAAAATCATATTTGGGATGTTAATTAAGTATAATTTACTAATATTTTCTTATAGATAATTTTATAATTAAAAATACTATATTTTCTTAAATAAAATAGAATTTCATTTGTGAAGTTTGCCTGATAATGGAATAATTGGTTCAGAAAGGACTAGCAATAATAAAACTAGAATTGTAAAATTTGTATTTACTTGCCAGTGCTCCGTAAAAACTTTATCACACGCTCCAAAATTCTTCATTCAGTATTTTACTAAATTAAAAATAATAATTTTCTAATTCAACTGATGTTAAAACAAAAGATACACTCCGTATATGTATTAAAAATTATTGTATTTATTGAAATAAAAAACAATGAAAACTTGCTAACCTCTAAAAGTTAAGTTCATGAAACTGTTGTACGTTTTTTTTATAGGCAACCGTTAATGAGGGCCAGATTTTTAAAAACAATATCGAATAGACGAGCATTTTTCTTATATTCTTAGTAAAAATTTTAAGTTTGAATTCAGTTGTGTAATCATACAAAACCAATCAAGGTACGCCATGCTAAGTTCGCCAATATTATTGAGTAACATAGAGTTCAAATAATGAGTTAAAACTATACTCCACATTATGGATTACACATTTAAATTTAATACGTATTAGAACACAAATGTAGTGCAGTATTTTTAAACATAAATTAATGTAAATCTTGTTTGTTTAAAACACAGCTGAGTGCTTAGGAAACAAAAGAGAAGATATGCGTCATGCAAGTTAACTGTTGTCAAGAGTTCTTCACTCGGTATCTCAGAAGTAAGAGAATGGAAATGAAAACATATTATAGAAACAAAGTTTTGAATACGATTAAATATCATGAAGTTTGTTACATACTGACTTGTTATACTTCTCCTACAAGTAAACCTCTACAGTTACATTTCAAATGTTTTTGGCACAGACTGACTGATGATTGAACAGTATTTTCGGTACGCAGTTGAAAATAATTTTTAAAACCTTTGTAAAACTTAATTTTCAGGTAATGACAAATAGTAATTAACATCACTTAAAATAAGAGATTTACATTTCTTACATTCTGGTAAAACGTTTTACAAAATATTAGTATGGCACATGTAGCCTATGTAGAAACATACAATAAAACAGTTTTTAGTTGCAAATAAATCTATAACATTAAGCTGATTTCCACCATAATTGAGTATGTTTCCTCTCTATTTTGATGTCTTTGCTAAGTCGCCCAGTGATGTGGCTTTCATTGATCGGAATAGAACAGAGCTTACGCATGTACTGTATAAAGAAACGTTTTCTAACGACGAAATATTGTATTACTGAGGACTTTTTAGAACTAAATCTCAATATTATGGATGATTTTTCACTTATTTATACTTTTATAAATCCATATTGTAGTATTTTTAGTATATATTAAAAATTATTTCAACTAGTTAAATTATTGGCTGATCGTTATTTTGGACAGACTCGTCTGTGATATACCGGTAACCCCCCGACGAAGTAACATATTAGTGTTTAAAATTTGAATCAAGCTTCATTTCTTTATAATAAGAACTACACTTACTTTGATGATGGAATAATATGTTACTCCATAGGATTTGGTTTGAGCGTCAGCAAATATTTTTACTTAGGTATTTTGGTAACCATGATGGAAAACGAAAAAAAATAGCTAAATACTCGTAAATACATGTTTTAAGTTTATGATAATTTTTAGTGTGACACAATACCTTAAGACATATTTTATATGCAGCCTTTAATGTGCATCAAACTTGAATGGACTTGAAATTTTGAATATATTCTCTTTGCAGCTCTTTACGCGGCACTTAGCGTGGCATACACTTATTTTGTTTTATATTGAAAACAAAATCATAACTTAAATATTTTAGAATATATTTTTGAAATGCTTGTCAGGATAAAATATTAGAATTTACCGATGTTTTCTAAAATAAAATCGATATATTTAAAACGTGCTATCATCAACTGCATAATGCTGTAGATAATTTATACTTACAAATTTACTTTTAAATAAAATTGCGTTGTAAGCAGAGATAGTTTTAAAAAGTATCAAGATTTTTGTATAATTTAGTATATAATTTAACTTATGAATTTTCGTATCCATTTTATGTGTTTTGTTTTACATAAATTTTGATCCCATACGATTTTAAATCGTTTTACACAACAATATCCGAATAGCATTAATCCCTTTTATAACTACTGGCATTATAGAAGACATCTTAGAAAAAACTGCCTTTTATTAAAAATTATAATCTGAAACTGCGCGATATAGCATAATATTTAGTTATTGGGTTTTAATGACACTAAACCGTAAAATAATTTTAACTTACTGATTAAGTATTCTGGATCTGAATAATAACACATTAAATATTATAATAAGAAGTTTTAATTATTTAAAAAAGAATTACTTAGATAATTTTGGATACCAAAGTATAGCATTTTAGTTTTAAAATTCCGAGTTCCAAAATTGAACTTCGTCCCATAAGCTGTGGACACAGTTTATCTCATGAATTTCTTATGAAGAAAAATCTTATCAGGAAAAGTGTTCTTTTTAATTATTATTGTAGTATAAATTCAAATGTGTGAAAAAACCAATAATGATTATTGTAACGCAAAACTAAAGAAGCGAAATTTTAGCTCTCGGAAATCTGGTTATTTGATAATTATAAAGCTTGACAATAGGGCATTAATAATAATTAGTTGATAATGAGTATTTGTTTGTACAAATATCTAGAACCATTTGAATATATTACTGCACAGGTAAATATTGTTGGGATATTGTATTTATAAACTGCCACCTACAGTATTTATGCAAACCTAAGGGATATAACCAAAACTTTTTCTTTTTTCGTAGAAGTGAAGCTGCGGCGTATTTAACGACAGGTCATGAGTTCAATTCATGAGTAGGTCATAAAAGTAGGTCCAGCATACAATGCGAATTGAGTATTTTCATACGAAAAGTGTTTATTATAATATTTCATTCGGCTTAGATAATGAGGTTCTTTTTTGTCTTTGGAAAAAATAGTATATTCAAATGAATACAGATATATTTTTTACAATAGTGTATATACATACAATAATAGTATATATATATATAATATATATATATATATATATATATATATATATATATATATATATATGCCACAGTTGTTTTTTGTTAAAACCTAATTACTCTGATCATAAAACTACATACTGCTGTTGTAATATACTTTCGGTCTAAGATATTTTCAGTTCAGTACTTGTTTGCATTGTTTTATCTTGATAAAGAAAATATACATAGTCTACATAAGTAGAACTTAGAAGCGTACTACGGTATAGAGTGAAATCCTACATAGGCTAACTCCCATCTAATTCGGGTATAGGGGGATATCTTTATTAACTTCATGCAACATTTCAAAATAATCATTTATAACATGAAGTTTTGCGTAATAGAAGTTATGTTGTTTTTCGGAATGAAGTCTTGGAAGAATAGATGCATGTTATTGTTTATTTTCTTGTTTATTTATCCCACCTAGTGCCACTGTTAAAATTATATATCAAAAAGTCAAGGAAACCTACTACCTTGGAGTAATTTATATGAAATAATTCACATCTATTTTTAGTAATGTTGGTTTAATGTTTAAATAGCATTTATAGAGCATTAGACAATATTAATTTGCCACTGGCGCAGTATGGAGTAAACGTTAGGCGTTAACTTTATCTTTTCTATCTACTTTACACTATGGATTACGCACTGCATACCTAATAGTTTATCAGACTTAAATGTAAACATATGTTTTAGCAACTTTGTCAACAGCTGTTCAATGTCAGTTAAACTTCCATTATAAAATATAAACATTACTATTTTTTTCTGAATTCCAAATTATTCGAGGTAACTTTTAAAAACCTTTTCTTTATATAAATCGTTCTCAGATTTTATTGAATAATTCACAATAAGAATTAGCCGAATCGGTCCAGCCGTTCTCGATATTCTCGCCTTGCACTACAATTTGCGACTCATTTTTATTTATAAGACTAGCTGTTACCTGCGGCTTCGCTCGCAATCTTTAGAACCGAAGTCCTTATATTACTTAGTAAAAGCAATTAAGATGTTATATGATGGAAGTTCTATAAAAAATTTAAAACTTAAGTAGGCATACATCAGGTAGATATTATTTAAGTTCATGGTAAATAGTATCAGAGTTTAACTACATTATTATATCATGTTTGGAACGTGTAGGAGCACTTCTGGTTCTAATTAATTATATACATAACGTCACAGCTGAATCTGCCGTGTCATCCCGATCAACAAAAACACAAATCTCGGATCATACAGGTCTCGGAAACTTACTTCGGTCAAAAAGCGTATATTTCCAGTCCTTGTCATATATTTCAGGTCTAAGATATTTCCAGTACCATAGTATAGTTTGCCTTGTTGTTCTGACGAAGAAAAAAAAAATACTTACGTAGGACCGAGATGCCTACTTCGGTTAAAAAGTGCCTACTTAAGACCGTTTAAATTACTACCTTATCACTTACCTACTATGTCACAGTGTACCTTGCTATATTGCCTCGATCAAAATACTATATATGTTCGATTATCTAGTTCTCGTAAATCTATTTTGCTCAAAATCGTGTTGACATAGTTGAGTTTGCCTTGTCCTGATGAAGAAAATACACACATAAGTAGTACTAAAAAGCCTATTACGACCTAGGGTGAAGTCCTACCTACTTCTACGAACATTCCAAAATAAGCGTTATTACAGTTTTGCATTACACTTGTTTTTGGATTGTAGCCAGGGAAAGAATGAATCGTTGAGGCATGTTAGTATTCATTTCTGTTTTTCCATAAGCCATTGTTAAAATGTAATATCATAATGTCGAGGAAGCCCACCAGTTTAAAGTAACTTATGTGAAAACATTCATAACTTTGTTCATTAAGATTAGTTTTATAACAGTATTTAATGCATTAGATGATTTTAATTCGTCATTGGCGCAATCTGGAGTAAAATTTATATATTAAATGTTTTATTTACTATCTGCATTACACTACCGATCAAGCATTGTTTACTTATTATTGAGCAAATTTAAATGTAAACAGATGTTTCAGAAAGTTTGTCGAACTACATTATAGCTGTCAACAGCTGTTTAGTGCCAGTTTATTTTGAATCATGAAACGGAAAAACTACAATTTTTTTCTGAATTCTAACATATTCCAGGTAACTTTTCTTTATTTTTTCTTCATAAAAACCTTCCTCGGATTTCAATGGACATTTTACAAAAAGAATTAACCGAATTGGTCCAGGCGTTGTTGAGTTATGCGCTTACCAACACATTTTGTGATTCATTTTTATTTATAAGATTACAACCATTAGGGAACATGGAATTGGAATATTGAAGAATGGGAAGAATAAGGATTTTTCATAAACAAGTATATTAACTAAGACTCGATCACATGTACTGATATTTTAATATGCAAATTTAGATCTTATAACGAATGCAAAGTTCAGGCCAAGTTTGGAGGAAACCACCTTATACTTGCACATAAAACTTTTTAAACTTTTATTTATTTCACGAACATGATTTTAGAAAGAACAAGGGGAGTTCTTAAGTTAGAGAACAAGTTTAGGTCCCAATTTGAGTCGCGGCCAAGATGTCTCCCACTTTCTTAGTTACTATTAAGTAACGTACACCTATTTTTATAAGTAACTATTAATAGGCTTATTTAATTTTATTCATTATTAAAATTATATAAATTCGTTTTTTCAGTTAAATTAAATATATTTCCCTAATAATAAAATTATTTTTTAATAATAAAAACGACTAGTTTTTATTATTAAAATAATAGCTAATTTAATTTACTTAAGTCGGTTCTCAAATGAAAACAATATACTAAATTTGTTTAGTGGAGCCTATTTTAAATGTTTAATACTTACAAAACTTTCATAACACTCACATAAAATATTAATATAAGATTTAATTTTCAAATGTCCGATTAAATTTATTATACTTATATCGCCATTTTTCGATTGATAAAAGTTAAAAATACCTTGGTTTCCAAGAATTTATTGCAAGACATATTAATATAAATTAAATCTACTTATGTTTTTTACTTGTAAAAATAATTGGTAGAGCACAATAATATCTAGGAAAATATTTCATAACATTGTTTACAGTGAATGTGTTTAAACTAACTGTAGATAAGTGACAAGGTTGACGAACGCCTTTCCTTTAAATAGTTATATCTGGTGCCATCATGTAGAATTGTTACCGACAAAGGGCTGAGTGAAAGTCCAAATATGAATTTTTTGATCACATCTCATTCTGAAGCGATATGCGTAAACTTTCAGACCAACTCAATTTAAATATTTTTAGTGCCTTACATAACTGTATTATTTTTTGCACTCACGTTTAAATAATTAATACCCTGAAAAGAAAACATTCTGTGTCTCTTTCTAGTTTAGTATAAAAACAAAAAATCAAGCTGTTATCAAATAGCCCCCTTTTCCTTCTTATCTTTAAAAGTTATTACTAAAACTATAACACTTCTGTAAATCTACTGTCTCGACAGTCTAGTGGGCTACAAAAAAATAAATTATGCTTTATTTCATGTTTAATGTTTGCTCTAAGTCATTGAAATAAAACTGGATCTACAGCAATTTGATCTAACTAGATTTAAAATGGCATTGAAGATAGAGCGTCACCTAACAATCACGATATCTCTATTGTGGTTTCTGATAATCAGTATATGATAATCACTCTCTCTCTCCCTCTCTCTCTCTCTCGCTCTCTCTCTCTCTCTCTCTCTCTCTCTCTCTCTCTATATATATATATATATATATATATATATATATATATATATATATATATATATATATATATATATATATATATATATATATTCAACTTCAGTAAATTATAAAGTGTGGAAAAAATTTATACATCCATTTGATTAAAAAATTATGTTTTATTATAGAAGAACTTGAGTATCAGTATCAGCCAGTTGACTTTATTTGAGCATATTTTTCCTCAACGCTTTATCATACTTATTATGATAATTTAATGAATTGTGAACAGATTATTCAGTTATAGTTTTTAAATCAATCAGTTATTTTAAAAATCAATAAAAAGTTTCCATGTTTTATAATTGCCCTTGGTCTTTTGAAGATTATGATAATTTACATGTCTCATTCCATAAATTGTACCGTATGACGATAACACATGGGGGGTGGTGACCTCTGAGGTCGTAGTAATAAATACTAGAAATACAAAGTTTACTTATAAGTTCAGTTTAATTACGAAAACTTAAAAGCACCACTTTTAGATGGTAAAGGAAAAGTTATGTACTGCCACGTTGCTGCCAATTAGAATATAATAACTAAAAGTATATCTTCTAGGTGGACCTAAATTATCCAATGTTCTATTGAATTATGCGTACGACGTTTTACTTTACAAAACAATAATATTTCACTTCCCTTCACAATAGGTAGACTCACAACCCGGGTATCGGCGTCTTGGCACGAGACATTGAAGCTGTAGTCTAAAAAACGGTTATTTCTAGAAGAGGAGTAGAAGTTGGGAAGTAGTAGCCATCTATTCAAACAACACGTGAGGTACATCAGCTACTTAAACTCGCCTAAAACAAATTCGCGACGGTATTAGCCATTTAATGATACAAATTACTATTTATAACAACGTGCTCATCGCCATAAGGACGACGCCACAACCTTTTATCTATCTCTATCAAGCAAATAAAAGATCTTCAAGGGTAAGTTACTTTACTATTCACATCTTTACTTTACGTTACATTCATTTTATACGTTTGGCATCAAAGGGCTAATTTAATAATACGAAAAGATAAATTTTACTTACGGACAAAGCGCGCGAGGTCTGATCGGTTACGTAGTTGGGCTGCTACAAAGGGTTAGAAAAAAAAAATTCATACGCGTGCCAATTAGGTAGTTACTCCGCCCAATAATTTAGTTCCGGGACATTGGATGTAAAATAATATTATATTATACTGGCTGATTAGGTTGCGAAATTTACATTGTATGAAATTTAATTAACTAATTTACGGTACAAAATTAGGAATGCTAATCCTAATAATATTTAAAATGTCAAAATGCCCTTGTTTGTTTTGTTAAGTGTTCACGTTTTAACTGCTCAACTGATTAGATTGAAACTTTATATATGATTACGGTCCTTTGGATGATTATAGGCATATGTTTCTTGCAAATATCCCTCAGGGTCACGCCTCACTGGTCTTTAAAAAAGTGAAAACTCCCGTATTAGTATCTAAAGTTGCGAACTATCCATTGAGAGTCTGATAAATGTAGCCAAGTGTTCTGTGAGAACATTGTTATATGACGTCCCATCTATCAATACAGGGATTATGTAAGTTATTTACCTTAGATATCTACCCAAGAAAAAGGCCTTAAAATACAAAATGGTCGGAATGTTGCTTCAAAAAACTCTCTTCGAAGCCGTCTGCCCATCGTCCACTCTCCGTACATTACACTTCCCACTCCATATCATGGCTTATTTGATGGAGAATTCCTTAAATGTTCAGATGAAAGTAGATTTCAAGAAATAAAATATGTTGTCACAAAGCAAAACCAACTTTGAAAAAGAAAACTAAGGCCAGAGTAAATATTAAAGGCAAACTCAACATTGTGGTTGGAAACATTAATTCACTCTAATCAGAATTTCTCAACTGATTGGATGGAAAAAAACGGATGGAAAATGGAATCATTTAGCAATAAACAAGATACTAAATGCATTATTTGAATGATATAAAATCGCTGAAGGATATTGCGTCTATTTTTTACTCTACCGCATTATATCAAAAAATTGTTTTCAATAAGAAAGCTAAAAATTTCTTCATTGGAATTTTTCAACCTTGGAGTAAAATAGTTCCAGCATTACTGAATTCTTTTGAACCATCCAATCAATCATGGAATGTTAGATGGAATGGCACACATATGAATTACAAGCGTAGCCGCAACTAAGTGCTAGTATTACATATCATAACATACGAAAACATACGAATAATGTAAAGAAACCTTAAAGTCTGTTAAGTTTTAACTATTCAAGTTTGGAAAAGAATCACTATAATAATTTGGAGTTGTGATATGATTATCTTGGTATTATTGTATCTAAGGCTCAAACAAAATTTTTAATCTCCTTCCTTTTCTCAGCAATCAAATAAGGACTAATAAATTATCATCACGTGTTCGTTATTCAATGACTAAAAATTGTTATACATGTATTTAAATTACAAAAATATCTATGTAAATTTAACAAAAAATAAAAATAAATTTCATTTAATAATATGTAGATATTTTTTCTGGTTCAGGATTTTATCTATATCAGATGATAAAGTTGTATCTTTATCGGATATTATTAATTTAACAGAAAAAAATTATAACAAACGTAAAAAAGCTCTTTGTCGGATAGGTCAGGTTTGTATTTAATGTTTTTAGTATGCCATGAACAACGTTTCATAAAGCTTTAGTCAATTATATTAACTGTATAAACTTTCGTATAAAAACGAAATTTCAATGATATGCTTCTCATTCTCATGCTCATTGATAATATTAAATTTCTTGGTTAAAAACCAAATTGCGAATTATTCTTCGTTTTTTATTATTCCGTGCGTGAACTGAAAACGGGAATGACAAAATATAACGATTAATAGTTTTTTGGAGAGTTTATGCTACTTCATTGCATATTAATAATTTATTTTATTGGGATAAAAAATTCACTGATTTCAATGGTCAGTTATATGCAGCTTAGATAAAAACTATGAAAGTCACTTAAAACCATCTTTATACGTTTAATATTTTTCAACATATCTATATACAACTTTGTAGAAGTAAACAGCTGCTATGCTAATACTTTTGTTTAAATAAGAATAACCAACTTATTCATAGAAGTTAACAACCAGAAGTAATCTCATAAGTTATGAATTTAAGCCTCGCGTTATTCTGTATGAATTTCATATATATTATATAATTTATTATAAATCCTTATATATTTTTTAAAGCTGATTGCAGAATCTAAGGTACATAATTAAGAAACGTTGAAGAGACTTTGATAAAATGACGTTACGAGGGTAATTAAAAATGTGTATGTTTCTACACACACTACCAGGAAAATAATAAAATTTTCATCAATTTTAACCAAGGTTGGCACGGATCTATTTTATACAGCTAGAGTAAATGTTTAGTTATGAAAATAATTTATTTGCATTAAAGCTGTATTGGTTTGGCATGTAATGAGTCTGCTTATAGCTCGAAGTATTGCGTGCAGGTTGCCTTTCTCATTAACAATTTGTTACGCTACTTCAGTTACGTGACCAGCTCCACAAACCTGTAGTTCATTTATTCGGTTATCCTGTTTCTCTACAGAAATGTAGTTCTTTACTGTCCTGTAGACATCTCAGTTCAACCTGATATGGCAAACGTGTAAATTATTATTACATTTTTTAAGGTGGTGACAATAAATAAAAAAACAATTAAGACTTGTACTTACAAATATAATATATCTATATGTAAGATAGCATAAACCCACTAAAATTGAATTTACTTTCTCAACTGATATTTACACATATTGTATTGTAACTTTTTTCCTACAATTGGAAGTAATAATTATTCTTGCATTTTATACGTGGGATGTTCATTTTTTAACAGTTTTTGAAATATCGAAGATAGAAACATTTTAAGTACTGTTGTTTTTAAATGGAAAGTAAGTGATAATACGTTTACAACCACTTTTGATTTTCCCTTTATTAGCTGAACGTAACTGCCAATGTATAGTTTATTTGCTTTAACGTGTTCTTAGAT
Organism: Homalodisca vitripennis; assembly: GCF_021130785.1. Lineage (NCBI taxonomy): Eukaryota > Metazoa > Arthropoda > Insecta > Hemiptera > Cicadellidae > Homalodisca > Homalodisca vitripennis. Next base: position 47,350 of record NW_025776291.1, read on the forward strand.
ACGAACTTTTTACGTAAAAAAACACATATGGAATAAACAAAGCAAGATAGGACGAAAGTTTTATATGAACTAACGTTTGCTTTTTTTTTGCCTTTACTATTAAATGCTAAAGTTGGTCCAATCTCTCGCAAAACACCCTGTATATCATCAATTCCACAATTTGTTCACGTTTTTTTTTTGTATTTTTAAACGTGGGATTAAAAGTGCTTGATTTGGTTTTTGTAAATTTTACTAGTATATATATATATATATATATATATATATATATATATATATATATATATATATATATTTACCCTATGATGTACAATCAACCTTTAACATAGCAATATAAATAGTGGTCAAGAAGAAAGATGTGGTCGCTTTTACAAGTTATAAAAGTAAATTGAACTTGGAAATCAGGAAAAAAATCACCGTTTAAAATAGAAGGAAATAGCATCTCTTACAAAACAATTCGACTAGCTAACAGATCTAAAGAATAATATAGTGTAACCTAAGCAAAGAACTGTGCCTGAGAATGATTTTACTATTGGGTAACATAACTTTTCTGTGTTTTTTGATCGATTATTAATGAATTTGGGATAAGGCAGTTAGTAAAATTGATAAAAAAACTGGAGACGTATTTAAGAAACTAATTTATTCATATAAAAAATAACAAGACATTTGAAGAAGCGTTAATAGTTCAATTACTTCAATGTGGAGTTATTTCAATTATGTTTAATACCAACAAGTAACGCTATTGGCAATTATACATGTAAAAAGTTGCTCAAATATAAGATCTTACACTAGGTAAATAAAATATATTCAAATGTGACTATGACGTAATAAATCAAGCAGAACGAGATTAAAGTTTGTCTGCTGTGATCATCTCTTCCAGTTACTTGGGAATTAATCTAAAAATTGAGAGCTTTCTTAAATTCTAATGCCAAAGGTAAAGTTGTTTTTAAATTATTCTCTTAAACGAGGTGTATTTAATCACATTTGTGTGTTATAGTTGCACGGGGTTATGTAACAATTCTTTACTAACTAATCCAAGAAGAGAAATAATTTTAACATAATATAAACTCTCTTGCCGTATAATGACTATATATGCTCAACAAGAATCAAGACTAGTCTCAAGTTCCCTCAGAATTGTTAGAAACTAGAAGGGACTATTTATTAAAACTTTTCCATTTCATAATCAAAGTAGTTGATAGTCTATTATAATAGGAACTGGCTAATATGAGTATTATGCCAATTCCCCCTCCTGAAACATTAGAATATTTGGATCTCAGGACTATAGCCTCTAGCGAAGGAATTGTCGAGGAGCTTCTACAATGTGTGTTATAGGAAACACAATTTAAATTTTATTATACAAGAAGAATAAAATGTTTCAGACCCAATACACACAAAGACTATAGTATTTATTATGCGTCTCTTGCTTACTGTAATGCTGCATTTCAGTTATGTTAGAAATGTGTGTGCGAATATTGTCATTTGTACTAACAAATCTAGTGTTTAATTAATTTGACAAAGTTATCCAAGCCTTACCATCGGAACCTTAAGTGAGTTGTATTTTTATTTCCACTCTGTGTTTTTTGTAGATGAACAACAATTGCATTACGTTTTTATCTTTGTAACAAAAAGGTTTCACAAAGCGACCTGAAACATAAGCATGAATAATAGCTTATTATTTCAATGTAGTTAATTAAAAACCATTTTATTGCTATATAAAACATATATTTGATGCCTAATTATATGTAAAACCACATCATATGCAAATAAACATAAAATATAGTTTACTTCGGTTTTAGACAAATTTTCTAAGAGTGATCTTATGCGAACAATTTGATGGAGTTAGCATTTCCATATTCCTAAAATGTATTCATGTATGCTCTTTACAATCCAAACAATAAAGTATTTGTTGCTTTAACAGTATGTAAATATATCGAGATGTCCGTTTACATCTCTAGTTATTAGGACTAGTATCATAATATGTAGTGGATGAGTTTGGAAATGCTTATTAATTCAAATTATCGTTAATAATTACAAGAATGTCTGAAAATGTATTGCCAAATAGGTAAGAGGACGATACAAACCCCAGTTGATAACTTAATATAACAGTTTAGACAATTTGCTTATATATTCAAAGGTCCAGATGACGTAAAATTTTGGGATTTTTCGATTCAAGTTATTGTATAGTTAGCAAGGATATGTACGTGGACTATATATTTCAACACACAAAAGCATAAGATCAAATTAAACTAGTTGTGTGTAACTTATTTAATTTGTGCTATTAAACACATTTTTTCGTAGCAAACCTTTGTTACAAATATAGGTTATTGATTACTAGTTCATATTATTCTTACCAGAATGACGGAAATCTAATATTAATATCAGTTTATTCATATAAGATAGGACCTAATACGTGAAACAGTAAGATAAAGTATAAAAAAGTATAACTTTATTTAAAATGTGTTTTGAATTCTTTTTACACGTTATCGTTTCTGGATAGAAGCGATTTAAAGATTTTTAACAGCTTGAAATTTACCAGTTAGATGGGTGTGGTTCTTATATTCAAAATAGTTCAACCTCATATTAAATTATCATATTCGACTAAAAATACAAACATGTTTTAAGTATTCCTATGGTATTAAAAAAGTATATAATTATTAAAGTATATATATTAAGTATATAAATTAAGTATATAAAATATGTGTTATAAATATTAAAAACTTTTTACTATCGATATAACATAAATATTGAGGTAAGCCTCATGGGTAAGTTTTAAAAATATAGTAACATATATGATTAGTGTAGTACATTTACATAAGATTAGTTATCTTACTGTTAAAAACTCCCTAATATGCACGAATAGCAATGGATATATCTCTAATCAACCAAAACTATTTTCTAAATGGCTTTATATTCCTTGGTAATAGGAATTATACTTTTATACACCTTATATAGCATAAAAAAATTATTAAATATGCCAATAACTCAGTGAGAAAATTAAACCCAAAAGTTTTTCTTTACTATTCACTTAAGCGAAAAAACATTGTTGTTTACAAAGAGGCCCATTAACGCCTGGTAAGAGCAATCGGCAGCTACAAACACTTGAAAGGCGCTTCCTGCTGACTAACCAGGAGATAAGGGGCGTTTTTTTACGTTTTGACATGATTCTTTTTTTCTTCTATTGTGGTCACTTATTTTGTGTCGTATTCTGTAAGGATTCAGAGAATTTTTTAAAGATAGTTTTCAAAACTGGAGAAGTACGTGTCAGGGTAGAGAAAAAAATTTGTTATTGAATTTTTGACTGAGATTTAGTGAAAAGAGCTAGAAAAAGTGCATTTATGTCTGTTTGCTTGAATTGTGTTTGAATGCTTGTATTAATAATCAATGTGTAAATAACTCTTAATTAAAAAATTGTATAAGTCACTTAATAGAATTTTGTTTAGAGTTAACTAATATTTATTACATTGATCTTCAGAGTAACCATATCATGATGGTAACGAAAAAGTAACTAAATATAGACATTTTTAAACAAACTAAATACACCCAAAGATATTCAAAACTGTCGCATATTATCACATGTAGTCTAACTTTCCCAAAAGATAAAACTTAATTTCAAGAAACTAGTATCTAGAGTTTTGTGACACTGATATGGAACCCAATGTAACAAATAAAACTCTACCTATATCACCTATATTGAGAAACATTTAATATGTAGAACTTAAAGTTTGCATGAAACTTTATTTTTTACTAGAATGATCTCTATGCTGCGAAATTTTTCTTTTTTATTTCCTGTATGTCTTTCTATCTGTCCACAGGACATCTCTAGAATGGAATGGCTTATTAATTTCAACATTTGCAAGAAACTCCAACTAAAACACTATCCTTGCAAAAGTGTAAAAGGTCTGCGAATTAAAGTTTAAATGTTCATGGGAAAAATTATATATATATAGTTTTTGTAAGTAATTTTTAATAAGTGTGATTTCCCGGAATTTTCAATTATGATTACATACAATTTTCAATATTTTTCTGACATTGATGTTGGATTTCATCCGATAGCGTTAATAACTTTCGATAAATCCTAGAGTAAAATTTACAGATAAATATGTTATATACTAAGCATTATTTAACTAAAAACAAACATAAACATTACCGACACTCTAAGGAAATTTTACTTTTAATTTTGTAACGTAATTAGTCAAATGAAAATCTTGATAAAAACTATTTATTATATTACTTGCATTTCAAGATCAATTGTTCATGTTACAATCAAATTATATTTTTCAATAACGTTTTTCCTGACTAAAATATCATTCATCCAGTGTAGGCACTTACATATTATACGAGTTTAAATGTTACACCTTTTTATTTCATTTTTCTCAATTGGTGAGTTCCATAGATTTCTTAAAGAAATTATGAAACAAAAAGTCATACAACGAGATAAGGAAGTATATTTTCTCTAAACAAGTTTTAACGTTGAGTGAAGCAGATTGTAGACTTATAGAAAGACGACAGAGTTAGTAGCATTGGCTAGAATCATACAAAAGGTTTCAATACCACGATCGGAATTCCATCATAGTCCTGACCCAAGCCAATATACTGTATACAATCTAACAGCCAAGCTGGAATGTTACACTTTGAACGCTTAAGATTATTTATTAGGATATAACTAATGCCACTTAATGTAACCTAAGAGTAAGAGGTATATCTTGTCCATACCACCACACTACCATATTCTATGTGAAATAAAATAGTTATTGAACGAATAGTATTTTAGAGCATTATAGTAAATATATTTTATCTTTTATAAACTTAATTTTGCTTACTATTGCTTAGTTATCAAATTTGTGTTGCTTTAAACAACTATGTCTGTTAATTACCATTACGAAATACATTAACTTGGTCTAATAAAAAGTAACTTATTTTATAAAGTATCAATAGGGTATATTTATTTAAGTTGTACATTTCTAGAGGAGAACAATGGCTTTGTATTGAAAAGATTAGAAAAAGTAATTGATGAGAACTTAATTTAAACATATGACATTTAAACATGGAATAGCCTAGTCTACTAATTTAAAATATGAAACAAAGCTTAATAAAAAGCCGACTGCAAAATTTTGTAATTAACATTTCACACTAAAATACTACTATTATTGATTTGAAACAAAAAAAAATTAAAATTAAATATTTAATAAATTACACAAAAGATTAATTTAAACTATTAATAAACTTTTTTAAAATAAACACGTATGATTACCTATGATTTGTATTGATAACTATAAACGTATCCACTTATCCTTTACTTTTAACATCATTATAAATTAGCAGAACGTAAAACCTGGAGTATGAAACTGTATAAGAAATTGCACGTAGTTAAGTAAAGTATATGGTTGGGATTTGAAATATCTAAAATAGATTTTATGTTTTTTACTTACATAATTGCATGGCGTCTGGTAGAAAACGGTATAAAATGTAAGCCAATCTTATGTCGCATGTATAAAACTTTATGGGATAGTGGGGGTATAATTTTATATTCTTATTTGAAATATAGATAGCATGATCATAATGAATTAAACAATTTCATGATTACAAAATGGGTGTAATGATATGTAAAAAATTTTAAAAAATGCGAAAAGAATAGGAATTGAAAAGAGAAAATTTGAAAAAAGAATTGAATGTATATTGTTTTCGGCGTACAAGAACTGTGGCCTGAATCACAACCATAGATTGCTAAGGGGGGTAGAGGAAGTATTGTAATGAGATTATTAGTGATCTTATTAACTTACAATAATAAGAATTATTAGTTTACAATTTAGCAATAAATACTTGCCCAAATTATTATTTAAAGATACGGAAAAAAACGCAAACATACACCGAAAATGTTATCAATTTCATATAAATAAAAAAATCTACAAAATTTGATGATTATAATTTTACTTCTTAATTGTGACGTTGAATTTCTATTAACTACTAACCACGTTGCCGACGTCGAGACCAGTTCAAATAATTGAAGATAACATATTAAGTACTAAAAATATAAATTACATTAAGAAAATACTAAGCTAAATCTATTTTGCGATATTTTTTGTCATAAACAATGTATAAAGACATTTTGTTAAAAAGTTTTACATATGTTTATTCTTTTCATTAATATAATGGAAATGAAAAAAAAAGAATTTTGGATTTATTGCTTTTAAATATAAGAAGCGAATAAAATACTAAGCAATATCAAAAACCATTTTATATTAAACATTAGTGATACTCTAAATAAACGCTATCCTTCTCAGGAAAGTCACTGAATAATAAATGGCGATACAATGATGTCAAAATCAATGTAATGGTTTTATCAATGACAAATTTCCTACATACAAAAGAAAGCGTAACAACAGACGCTTGGAGATACAAAAGAACAGAAAAAATACTTCATTATTACAGGGAGCAATAATTTTAGAGATTTGTCTATATTCTAATAACTTCAATACATCGACTCTTAAATAATGTTATTATGCCACAAACTAATTGATTACAGACATATCTTGATTACATTTATACTTAAGTTTATTATTTTACAAAATAATGTGTTTTATAAACTATTAATTCATGAAATACTCAAGTAACTTATTTATAAAGTTATATACTCTGATATATTCAGATACCACCGTATTTGGGTCACAACTCATCTATTTCATTCCCCTTAACTGTCTCTGAATTAGGGTAGAAGCAAGTTAGCACGCAACCATTCACTTAATCCTGCTTTACGAATTCATAATGTAATTTATGTTACCTATCCTACTTCCAATCTACCGCTCACCCTACCTACCACATTGTGTTGTTTCTACGATCATTATTGATATGCTTATTCATTGTTAAACGACCATGGATTGGTAAATGTAAAAAAATCGAAAATAGCCCACAAATAACTTTGCGATAAAACAAGTATTATTAAATAGGTGTTAATAAATTTTTACTGGTTTATAAGACTTCCATTAAGTATAATAGCATCGCAGTTGCAACAGTTCCTTTGCATTACTACTGAAGAAAACACTGAGTTAGTATTAAATTTCGACAGTATATTTCAGAACTCTTCAGATCCTCTGTGCCTTTTTTAAATTATGGCTATTATATAACGCGTCATCAAGTTTTATTTTCCAAATACATTTGAGACACTGTAAAAAATCAATCGATGTAATGACAAACTAACAATTACTTACAAAGCCTGCAATATTATACATTATGTTAGTGTGGACCATGACAATTTATATTATTTTCTCTTGATTGTGGTACTTATTATGACGATTGTTAATTACTTTTTTCGTATATAAAGAATTAGGGCAAATGAATCGTTTTTATTCAATGTGCAATCGAGATGAAATAAAACATAAAAATCTGGTTATACATGAGGTGTCGAGTTTTAAATATTTTGTGCTCACATTTTTAAGTTTTTAGAAAAGGTATCAAAATTCATTGTATCTTCTTAATAATGCAAACATTTAATAATATACCACCAGTACTCCTTAACAGAAAACAATTTAGTTTTAAAGTAGATCAAAGTACCATCTTGGAACAGCTCTTTTTAGTTTTTTAATCGTGTCTCATGCTAATGTGTATATTGATTTTCTATCGATATCTATTGGACGAGACCAATCCACTATCGTATTCCAAACATTTCGTATTATTCTTTTACATCGAAGCTTTTATCGAAAAGTTGTTTAAATTTTTTTCGGCCATCTTCTGCAGAATAATGCGGCGAATAACTAGGACCAATTGCTTTAAGACATCTACAGTTTTCTGTACTTTACTGCTGTTTTATATTAATGTTTTGGTTATATACATTGTGCACTGGGTATATTATTGACAAGGAGATTAAGTACAGTGTTATTATTAAAGTAAAACATATTCCCTCTCTTGTCTAAGAGCAATATTTAATATATTGTTTCTACTGAAATAACTAAACAGTTTTGCAAATTAAATAATTAAATTATGAGATATCAAGAACGGCTTATGGAAACCTAATTAATGAAATTAAATATAGTTACATGGTATACTTGGTTTTAGGGAACCAACAGTTGGCTGCAGACTGGTTATATAAATGTAGGTTTTGCACCTATATGAGCACTTCCGGTTCGAGTGAAATCATTTTTCTGACGCTAATGTTGAGTTTGGTTTCTTCGATTCTTATTCTCCCGCGATCAAGAAAATATGTTAAAACGGTGTATGTTTATGGTTATTGCAATTTACTTCGATGTTAGTACTTTTTGTGTCAGTTCTAATTTCACCTATTTTCTGATCAAGAAAATATATATACCTACATGGCTCTAGGAACCATACTTCTGTCAAAAGAAAACTAATTTTAAGCTTGATAACAGTAATTAAATACAAGGTAATGGCTAGCTTACCTTTTCTCTTATACCTGCATGGCCTTTGCTGGTTTCAAGTAAATTGTATTTCCCGACGACAACATTGAGTTAGCCTTTTTGCCACTATCAAAGAAATACGGCAAAAAGTTTATATTTATGGTTATTCTAATTTTAATATGTTGGATTATTATTTTGATAAAGAAATTACAGCTATAAGTATATGAACAATAACACTTAGCGTTTGTTTCTCTACAAACCGAAAAATATTGTTAATATTATAAAACATATAGAGCTTGAATTAATACATTATTTCAAAAGCACAGTCCAGCCAAACTTTCATCTAGCAAAGTGCTTCTTTCTAGGGCCATTTTGTAAGATAAATACGTACTTATGTAATCGCTAAAAACTAAAACGGCTGTTAAAAATATTTATAACCCAATATTTAAAGCAAAAAAACTGAAAATAATAAACAATATTTAAACAGAACTACATTATACATGCTCCTTTTATTAATATTCCAAAACTTTAGAGACCAAAGGTGAGATTTTATCGCTACTTTAAAGGCAAGTGGGGCATAGTCCTGAGGAATCTTTAGAATAAGAATAGGCCTAATTGGTATTTATATTATTATTAGGATTACAATTTTTAGATGCTGTTTTGGCTAATTTTGACTAGTATAAAATCATCTGTTCTAATGTGTAAGGTATGACAAAAAATCAAGTTAATTTCACAAATACACAATAGTTCAAGTAACGTTTATTAAATTAATGAAAATTACTTTAATGCTAGTTACTACTGCTCATATTTCTAATTTGAGTCATGGACGATTAAAAAACTTCTGTACACTTAGGTGTCCTGCGAACGACAGCAAAGCTATAAAAACACCAATAATTCATGTACATGTACTTTTAACCTACAATTTTTTTAAATATAAGTATACATAACTTTCTCAAATAATGTTTTGGAAATGTTATATACGTAACTGTTTTTAATTGCGGTTAAAATGCGCAGGTGCTTTGTAAATCTTTCATCTTCAAAATTTATTTTGTAACTGTAAACTTGTAAATATAAATCTTTCTCTAATCCACGTGAAAACACTCAAAAATTACATTCAAATCGTTTCATCCGCATAGGAGAAGATCAGTGATATAAACACAATCACAAGAATTAAATATATAAAGATATATATTAAATATTTATAAGGGATCGTAAAGATATATCTTTATATAGGGTGATTCATGAAGTTCTCCCCCCACTTCTACAGCACATTTTTACTAGTAAAAATAATGAAAAAATGTTATATAAACATAGGTCCGAAAAACGCTTCGTTAGCGAGTTACAGCTAGCGAAAGATTTTCGCCTGAAATTCCTGGGTAAAAGAGTAAAATAAAGCCATACTGAACTTTTGGAAAGGTTAATTAAGTAAGTAATATCGTGGATTCTTATGGTATTTTTACGTGATAAAGTTAAATAAAATAGGTTTCAGAACTGTACCTGTAGTAGTTTTTGAGGGATTCAGGGTTAAATGCAAAAGATTGGGACACGAAACAATGTTTTTTTAAGTTTGATGTACAATAACTTTGTTAAATTGGTAATAAATACATAAAATCAACAAACATTAATTGTAGAGAATTTAATTCTGAGAAAATTGATATAATCAAAGTCTAAAATAAAACAGAAATAAGTACCAAAGAATCGATTTTTATTCAGTATAATACATTACTAGCTGTAAAGAAATACCGTTACGGTATTTAGTTAAAATAAAACAAAAAACAAAATGTTTGTTCCTATAATAATGAGATAAATTAAGAAAACAAGATTTAACTGTTAAATAAATATGTTTTGTAAATAAAAATATCATGTTTTATTACGTTGTATTTTTTTTTAATAAAAATTTACATCAAAATGTTCGAAATTAAATGAAGCAAACATTTTCCCATTATTGTTTACTAATCATCGAAATGCAGTTTTTTGTTTTATTAATTTCTAAGGTTGGTAACGCACGAATAACAGCTGATCAACAATGGTATTCTGTACTGTTACGTTAGAACTGTGTATTAGTGGTGTTTTTGCAAGCTACAGCAGGAGATCGGGTTCTGTGAATCGTGTTATTAAATGCAATTTTTCTGTGAGTTATAATTCGATTGATTTATTCAGCGAAAAAATGCCTTACTTATTTACATCAGAGGAATACGACGCTGATATGGTTTTTTGTTTTGGGTTACTGTAATGGTAATGCTAGAGTTGCTGTAGAAGGAATATGAACTACGTTTACCCTAATAGGAGGATTCCAGATACCAAAACAATTTCAGGAACTTTTCGTACTCTTCGGGAAACAGGAATCACTACCAAGTACTAGAACCAATTAATGAACGAGCTGTCCAACTTGATGATGATATTGTTATTAATGCTGTTCAGTGTTCATCGCAGTCCAGGTGTAAGTACACGACGTATTTCTAGGCGGATAGGAGTTTCGCAGTCAACGGTGTGGAGGTCACTTAATGGAAACAAATTTTATCCGTTTCATAAACAAAAGGTTCAACATCTACAGCTAGGGGATGGTCCGCTTCGCTTGGAGTTTTTGCAACTTTTTGAATATTAATAATCAACTCTACAAGCGTATTTTGTTTACGGATGAGGCACAATTCACTCGGGATGGTGTCAATAACTTGCACAATGAACACTCATGGGCAGAAGAAAATCCACATGAGGTAGTGGAACAGAACTTTCAACACCGATTTAGCGTCAATGTCTGGTGTGGCCTTTTTCACAATCGGCAGATTGGACCTTTCATATTACCTGGACGCCTAAATGCTGAGTTCTATTTGCATTTCCTTCAAGAAGAGTTGCCGCAGCTGTTAGAGAATGTTCCTTTACATCTCAGACAAAATTTGTACTTCCAGCATGACGGAGCACCTCCCCACTTTTCACGTGCCATTTCTGCTTACTTAAATCATCAATTTCCTGGACACTGGATTGGTCGTGGAGGGCCTCACCCTTGGCCACCAAGATCACCAGATCTATCTCCATTGGATTATTGCATCTGGGGATGGATGAAAGACATTGTATACAAGACAAAAGTGAATTCTCGTGATGAATTAATTGCCCGTATTATGGATTCGGCTGTGCAGATACAGGGAAGTCCTGAAAAATTAAGAAACGCAACAAAAGCAATACACAAACGTGCTGCAAAAATGTATTGATAATGATGGCCTCATTTTCGAACATCTATTATAAAAAGGTGCGTACGGTTGGCCCAACCTGATTAATTTTGCTTAAAAACTAGTAATGTATTATACTGAATTAAAATCGATTTTTTGGTACTTATTTCTGTTTTATTTTAGACTTTGATTATATCAATTTTCTCAGAATTAAATTCTCTACAATTAATGTTTGTTGATGTTATGTATTTATTACCAATTTAACAAAGTTATTGTACATCAAACTTAAAAAAAACATTGTTTCGTGCCCCAATCTTTTGCATTTAACCTGAATCCCTCAAAAAACTACTACAGGTACAGTTCTGAAACCTATTTTATTAGCTTTATCAGGTAAAAATACATAATAATCCACGATATTTCTTACTTAATTAAACTTTCCAAAAGTTCAGTATGGCTTTATTTTACTCTTTACCCAGGAATTCAGGCGAAATCTTTCGCTAGCTGTAACTCGCTAACGAAGCGTTTTTCGGACCTATGTTTATATAACATTTTTTCATTATTTTTTACTAGTACAATGTGCTGTAGAAGTGGGGGGAGAACTTCATGAATGGTTCATATCTACATGTATACATATCGAAATTCAATCAAAGCGAATTTTACTAATCTTAAATGGGTATATGCAAAAATTAGTAAATCTTATGGAATTACATTAAATAAATAAGTGTTAATCGTATGGGAAATCTACAGGGCTTTTTAGTAGTCATAAATAACAAACATTTTATCCAGAAACCGAATAGGTTAAATTATAGGTTTATTTAATATCTATCTCACTAATTCTCTCTTCATTGTATTCATATTTGTTTCTCGTTAAACCATGTTCCGTATCAAGTTTCTTTTACGATTTATAGTAGTCACAGTATCCGCAGTGTAATTTTTTAAACTATAAATATTAATATATCAATACTATAGGTTTATAATCTTCTTTATTGCAAGAACAACATATAACCAATAAACCGTTTAGCCCCTTTGTACCACATCAATAGCATATTAATTATCCAGCTCGATTGATGTGTTCGCTAAGTTGGCCTCTGATGTGGTTTTGCTAAATAGTTGAGAATAGAATAGAGTTTCCTCTCTTGATGATTACACAAAGTTGTTCTAGACTGTATTTCCTTATGACTGAATGATTGTGAGAGGTACATTTAAATATCTTAAGGCGACTTTTAACTCTATCTATGATTTGAATTTTTATTAAATATTGTTATTTTATTAAATACTATTTGCGCTTATATATAGTTCTGCACACCAATACGTAAATATTGTTAAATTAATATTTACATTTGTACAATTCGATAACGTTTCTCTTCGAAATATTGATTTAATGGTAAGTAAATGAGTCATGTACATTGCCCAAGTATATTCCTATAAACATAATTACTATTATGAGGATATTACATTGCATATTAAACTTATATGCATTTTACAAGTGCCATTGAAGACGGTTTCTAAGCATTCAGAAGGAATATTTCTAGCAAGCCACTAGGATATTATTGATACAAGCCAGATAGAACTGTGATATTTACCATAATGTTACCAAATTCCTAGTTCAGGAGCTGAGAGCCAAGTTGTATTGTATGAGCATACATCTTGATTTATTTTGAGACTGTTTAAGTAAAGCGATTAATGAATTTTAGTATAACACTACGACGTCTTAGGCAAAATATTATTGTTTATTAGTGATTCATGGGGGAAAAGTTAAATTCTCGTAATACATGTATGAATTGACACGGGCCTCTTTCTAATAGAAACTATTTACAAGAGTACTTTCTTTTACATCAATATTTTGGAAAGTAAAATGGGATGGACCGTCTCTTTTTTCGTCTTACTCATTTCAGTATCAGAGCAACATAATTTATTGATCCAAGATATTAATGCAGCTAAAATTGTAACTGATGAAAATATCTTAAACTAAATGCTAATACCATACTTTAATAAAAGGTAAACCTAACAAAGTACAATGAAACACAGCAAAGTTTGCTTCTAGCTTGTTGTTTGTTCTGAGTTGGACTGTAGGGAACAACTTTATCTCCGTTAATTCCATATTCTTCTCTGCAGCATATATCTGAAGACGCTTACTACACTAACATTAGGAATATTACTTAGCTATTAATTTTATTAAAATATCTTGCAGATTATACCGTCAATTAGTGAGGAGATCTAATGTTTTCATTGAATGAATATATATATATATATATATTATATATATATATATATATATATATATATATATATATATATATATATAAAATATTATTGACAGCCAAATGGTTTCTCGTCATAATTGAGCAGGTTAATTTTCGAAACTTGGTAAATCTCTAAAATTCTTACCTTAAATTATGTAAAGAAACGATTAATATTACTTTATAATAATTTTGTAAACGTTTCGCTAGTGTGAATTTAGCCTGCAAGAATGGAAATCATACATATATCACAACAGTTTTCAACTCATATTTGAGACGGGTAAAAATTCAAACCTAATGTTAAAAAATTTTACATAAACTTAAAGATAAAGATTATAATGAATTCTGTGACGGTTCGCTAGTATGAGGTTGGCCTACAAGAATGATGTTCATGGTGGTACCAGAACTCTCCTGAAAAATTCTTCATAGGTCTTTCGTAAAACCAAAGAAAAATTAAAATATCATTTTCAAATGTTTCAAATATTCAAAAATGACACAAACAGTCTCCATTTAGTACTTATTTTCAACTTTAATTTGAGAATAGCTGGTTATTTTAATATAAATATAGTGTTTTTATTATATAAGGCCTAATTGGTAGAAAATATATTTTTACTAAACTTTGTTTAGAAACACAGATGCTTTTTCAAAACCTTATACGTAAAAATCTTAAGAACTGTATAGCGCAAACATTTACAGTTATTATGATTTTATTTAGACAATTCTATATCAGATCCAACGATAACAGACTTATGAACGATAGGATAAATTAGTTATTTAATTTTAAACAACTGTCCAATAAAGTTATAAACTATTAGTTGTAAGAGCATTGCTAGTTTAGCCACAACAATCAGCTGTTTTATTTTTATAATCAGCTGATTCAAACGTTGATTTAGATTCTGATATTATCCTTCATAAGAGTCGTAGGATTTAAGTCCTTACTTCAATGGATTAAGTAAAATTATGTATAATCTTAAATATCAATATTTTACTTACACTGCATTTCAGAAACAATTTATATAAGTTTTTGAATTAACACTGAGTAAAACTTGTTAGAATGTGGAAGGCTCATACGATCAGTCATGAAAAAGTAATTTTGGAGAGTTCAGCTAACTCTTGAGTACCACGGCTCATGTTGTTATAATCAAACGGTTCATAGGAACATTGAATATAAGTAGTAATTAAAAATTTTCAGCAGGCGGATTTTTGATCATTCATTTCATATCTTTTGTACTCGATTTTAATAGAATAACTTGTTTTGATTGTATCGTATGTAAGCAAAGTTCATATTTGTATAGTTTTATAAATATATAACTTCTTGTTTCTACACAAACAATGGTTATTGTAATAACTTAGCTGTGATGGGAAGGCCTGGAACAAAGTGAATGATGAATTTATCTCCTTTTCACCTTCCTCTAATGTGCAAAATCTGACTTCTGATGCTGTTGTCGATTTGGCAATTTTATCGATCCAAGGCATTACAAAAATCAGACGCACACTCAGATTTTCACAACCACGTCAGAGAATAATTTATTCGGTCATTTTATTTTTAGAGTATTAACTAATAACTAATACAGACTGACAAGGATTTTCGGCATTATTAAATAGTTAAATAAGTGTCAACATTGTTTAAATAGAGCACTACACTAGTGTTAGTGGTTCAAAGACTTAATATTTTTCGTGTTATATAATTGTTTACTTTACTTACAGATTCTAGGACCTAATTTATTACAGAATTCTTGTTACAGTCTTACCAAGGATATTTTTGGTAATCATTGAGTTTGAAATTTATGCGTACAAGACAACAAAATTAAAAAGTTACAGAGATTTTTGAGTTCATTGAAAAATGCATAAGTTGGTGATGTTATACCATAACCATATAGTAACGGGTCGCAATACGACCTTACACTTATTGCACGTATAATTAAAAGTAATAGAAGACTTTATAAACCATACCGTACAATAAGTTTTTTGAACATAATATAACTTGAACATAACTGTTTGTTATTAGTTGAACATAACTTTGTTGAGTTATTAGTTAAAAATAAAAGTCAAGTTGTTTATTGCGAAAACATGGTAACACGCATAAGCAAAACTTCTAGAAATTAAAATTAAAATAATTTTGTCATTTATACGACAATATCCATTATTACATACGGAAGTTTTTTGCATTCTTTCATCCTCATTCGTCTGCCAATTATATCCACTTCCAATCCAACGTCGGGGTTAATCTTTTAAATGATTGGACTCCCAATTATATGCCATAAACTCGCCGACATTGAACAATGTCTTTTACGATAAGAGCGTTGTAGGCGAACTTTTAACGCTTTGCGCGTTGGGACACTTTTTATGGAATCTGGCAATCTGTTGATTAAATGAACACCAGCCTGTGAAAGCAAGTGCTAATAAGCAACCGTTCTTTGTCTTTCAGTTCAGTAGATGTCTCTGCCTCTGGTCTTATACTCATATATGTGACGGCCCCTTATCAGGGCACATCTTTACTTACAGAACAGAATTGCTTGAAAAATGTTGAGACTCGGCAGAGTCAATGGTTGCAATTATTTGAAGGATTGTCTTCAGAATTGTCTGAAATTATTTTTGCTATTAATTCAAAAAGTTGCTTTCTTTTACAATTTGGACGCTCTTAAAAATCTTTAATGTAAAAAAATACTTACAATTATATACAACATGTATGTCTTCCTTCCTAAACAGCTTTAAATCGTCCTGCTCTTAAGTGTTTATAATTTGATGTTGGTTCTAGCCTGATTTGAAACTAATATTTAAACCAATCAAAGGCAGAAAGAACTTGAAATGGAATGATTGCTTTTGCTTGCCACGCAAATTGGGGATGAACTACCCTAATTGGCCGCCTATTAAAGGGCTCTAATAATAACCGTATTAAAAATTATCGAGTTTTGTGGCTTTCCCTAAACTACACCATTTGTCCAAGTTACATCGTTAATAAAATTATTGTGGAAAATTATCAGGTACATTTCCAGGTTATTATTTACCAGGAAACCCCATAACACCAAGGACTGAAAGAATTTCATTTCTGCATGTCTGTACACATGATAACTCGAAAACCATAGGACGTATACACTAGAAAATTTTCAAAAAAATGTATTTCTGTACAGACAACACTCATTTTGATTATGTTGCGTAAAACTGCAAGGTATTTGGATGAGCGTAAGCGAATACTCTTACAATGGACAAATGTAATGGTGACGGACAACGAGAAAATTTCAGAGTAAATAAATTTGTTTACAATCTTAGTAAAGTCATATAAGAATTTAAAATGTGACATTTTCTCATAGATTAAAATGAAATATTATAAGTTGGAAAGTTAGTATTAAACATTGGTTGTCGGTATTGATTTTAGCGCACTCTTGCGTTGTGGTCCCATCACTCATTGAAACTTTATTTTGTTACTTTTAACTTAACGTGATAAAAAAATTGGATGTATTATGTATGAAGATATCTTCCTTTTTAGCGTTAGACTAGATTCGTCATGGACTGAGAATCCTGAATTCTATAAAAGTCCAACCGTTTGAGTTTTGTTTACCTGAATTATGACAAGGTAAGTAAACATGTTAAAGCATGTCACTCAATAGGCTGACACAGTTAGGGTGATATGTACTTACAATTAAGGTAAACCAAAATTCTACGGTATATATATATATATATATATATATATATATAATATATATATATATATATATATATATATTTATTTATTTATTTATTTCAGTGAAGCCTGTTACCGCCACGAGATGTAGCATACTCCTTGTTTCTTACAATTAAAAAAGCTTTTAAAGAAATACTGAATAGTATTATTTCCCTGATGTAGTATTATAAATGTTAGTAATATAAGGCTATAATCAGTTCTGTGTGATCTCAGGTAATGTTGCATGTCCTGTCTGTCGGTCGCTAAATTATTCACGCAAGTCCGCTCACTATAAAACATAATTCATAAATTAATTACTTTTTGGAAAGCTTCTTTATGAATCAAATATCAGCGTTTTTCTTGGGAAATCATGATTTAACTTTTATTAGAAATGTTAGCATAGAGATTAAATAACGAATAATATATAAATGTCATAAATAAAGAAACTAAATTGAAATATATAATTAACGTACATTTAAAAATTACTATCTTCCATTTTAATTTTTAAACGTGCTTGGCTTGTGTTCATTTATATGCATAATATTATTACAAAATTTAAATTTAAATTTGAGAGTCTATAGGATAATATCAGGAACTATTAATACTACAGTGGCTTATTTATTGAAATTAAAAATTGAAATTATAATTATTTATTAAAATATTTAATTTAAGTATAATATTAAGAAAAAATAATCACTTCAATAAACAAAGAACTATAAAGTAGTATAAACACAAAAGAAAATGTCTACTAGTTAGGAGATATTACTCCATAATGAAACTATCAAAATTTATATTCTATAGCTTATTCCTTTGGGTTTAACGTATACAACAAAAATATTTTTGTATGAAATGCCTTTTTTATCTAATTATGTAAATGTTTCTTTAGAAAATCATACATAATGTTTGTTTTGTTTCTTAGAATTATAAAATTATAATTCAACACAATTTTCATAAGCAGTACTTTCTAACAACACCTAAATACTCGTATTTCTCCAATTGAGAGGTTTCTATTTAAAAATGTTTGGAGGACCTCTATAACTTGGGGCAACATTTTACGGATCCTCTTATTAACAACTTTGGTAACCTGGTTTTAAAATTTAAGGAATGAAATTTATTTTAAGTTCTAAACATTTTTAGTAGAACCTTTCACTATAAAATATAGAGTTATACACCTTTACTTGTGTATGGGTTGTCAATTTCATAATAATTACGATGAAAGCGTGCAATGTAATGAAATTAAATTTGTTTCTATCAACAGTTTACTACTTTAAAAATTAACGGGTTATTTGTAACAAAACATGAAAATCCAAATATCGTGAAAGTACCTTAAAGTACAATGCCTGATTGTGGAAAGTATACGATATTAGGCAAATATTGATATAAGTTTTATGAAACACTGAAATAAATCTTACTTACAAAAATGTTTATTACCAGGAGTAAATTTTTAACTTATATACAGTGGCTTATTTATTGAAATTAAAAATTGAAATTATAAGAATTTATCAAAATATTTAATTTAAGTATAATATTAAGAAAAAATAATCACTTCAATAAACAAAGAACTATAAAGTAGTATAAACACAAAAGAAAATGTCTACTAGTTAGGAGATATTACTTATAATGAAACTATCAAAATTTATATTCTATAGCTTATTCCTTTGGGTTTAACGTATACAACAAAAATATTTTTGTATGAAATGCCTTTTTTATCTAATTATGAAAATGTTTCTTTAGAAAATCATACATAATGTTTGTTTTGTTTCTTAGAATTATAAAATTATAATTCAACACAATTTTCATAAGCAGTACTTTCTAACAACACCTAAATACTCGTATTTCTCCAATTGAGTGGTTTCTATTTAAAATGTTTGGAGGACCTTCTATAACTTGGGGCAACATTTTACGGATCCTTTTATTAACAACTTTGGTAACCTGGTTTTAAAATTTAAGGGATGAAATTTATTTTAAGTTCTAAACATTTTTAGTAGAACCTTTCACTATAAAATATAGAGTTATACACCTTTACTCTGTGTATGGGTTGTCAATTTCATAATAATTACGATGAAAGCGTGCAATGTAATGAAATTAAATTTGTTTCTATCAACAGTTTACTACTTTAAAAATTAACGGGTTATTTGTAACAAAACATGAAAATCCAAATTCGTGAAAGTACCTTAAAGTACAATGCCTGATTGTGGAAAGTATACGATATTAGGCAAATATTGATATAAGTTTTATGAAACACTGAAATAAATCTTACTTACAAAAATGTTTATTACCAGGAGTAATTTTTAACTTATATACAGTGGCTTATTTATTGAAATTAAAAATTGAAATTATAAGAATTTATCAAAATATTTAATTTAAGTATAATATTAAGAAAAAATAATCACTTCAATAAACAAAGAACTATAAAGTAGTATAAACACAAAAGAAAATGTCTACTAGTTAGGAGATATTACTCTATAATGAAACTATCAAAATTTATATTCTATAGCTTATTCCTTTGGGTTTAACGTATACAACAAAAATATTTTTGTATGAAATGCCTTTTTTATCTAATTATGAAAATGTTTCTTTAGAAAATCATACATAATGTTTGTTTTGTTTCTTAGAATTATAAAATTATAATTCAACACAATTTTTCATAAGCAGTACTTTCTAACAACACCTAAATACTCGTATTTCTCCAATTGAGTGGTTTCTATTTAAAATGTTTGGAGGACCCCTAAAACTTGGGGCAACATTTTACGGATCCCCTTATTAACAACTTTGGTAACCTGGTTTTAAATTTAAGGGATGAAATTTATTTTAAGTTCTAAAACATTTTTAGTAGAACCTTTCACTATAAAATATAGAGTTATACACCTTTACTTGTGTATGGGTTGTCAATTTCATAATAATTACGATGAAAGCGTGCAATGTATTTGAAATTAAATTTGTTTTCTATCAACATTTTACTACTTTAAAAATTAACGGGTTATTTGTAACAAAACATGAAATTCCAAATTCGTGAAAAGTACCTTAAAGTACAATGCCTGATTGTGGAAAGTATATGATATTAGGCAAATATTGATATAAGTTTTATGAAAACACTGAAATAAATCTTACTTACAAAAATGTTTATTACCAGGAGTAATTTTTAATCCCTAATTATGGAAAACATTTTATATTAAAAGATTAACTTCTAACTCAGCACTATTTAAATTAATGAATTTTACAAATAAGAATAAAGCATAATGTCTTGAATATAAAGAAATAATAACTATTAAGAGTGTATACTAAAACTGTCTTGTCAAAACTATCTGTGAATAATCCTAATGCATATTTATGTGGTACATGTTTTATCTTATATTTAGACTTAAGGGACAAATTTAGTTTATTTTTCAAGTGATATCAGGTTTGGTCACACATGTCTAGGATGATTTAAAGGTTTGTGGCAACGCTCTTAGTAATCATAATCCAGAGGAAAACTTCATGTCAGATATTCATAGGTAAAACTAACTTCAAAAATGATGTGTCTACATTTTAACGGCCCCCTTAGCATTGGCCCACGGACCCCTGAGAAGTTCGCGGTTTACCAGTTTGCAACCATTTCTCTAATGTATATATTTACCAATTCTCAGTTGTTATTTACAAATTCTAGTAGAACGTGTCAGAAATTTATGATGATATTAATAGGCTAATATATAGTAAATGTAAGGTAAAACAAATTTATAAATCCGAAATATACTTCAATTGGAATTATTCTCTAAGTGTGAGTAACAAAAGTTACAAATGTGCTAACGTGTAACTTTCAGCTTGATATCAGTATATTAGGAGTTAACTCATTGTCAACAATAGAATTTCATGCGTTTATATCTTATTAGTATTATAAACTTAATTTTATAATCTAAAATTATTTAACAGACGTCATTTTCACTTTACTCAGGAATAATTGGTCGTTCCCTTCGTGCTCTGCAAAATTAAAGAAGCAATCTCTTGGGTTTAATTTACTCCAGGAACCATCTTGGGCAATTAGCGACGACTTAAGACAGTTTTGAGCTCTTCATTCATTTAAATCCTGCTAACTTTTACGAAGTCCTTAGACGTGGGACCTTACTTAAATTTAGACTATAAAGAAAACATCACCATCTTAACTAAAATTAGTTTAACTATTTTAGTAAACGTATTCTATAAAAAATAATATCTTTAAAAATTGAGAATAATATTTTTTTACATACTACCTACATTATTGTTATGTTGGTGTAACTTAATTATACAATAGGATGTCAGAAGTGTATTGATTTTGTGTTATCAAGCAATTCAATTATAGGCTATGTAATACATTGGGCTATTAAAACTAAACCAATATAATTAGGTAAAAACTACAATCAGGTAATAATAATAATAATAAAGGCCCATTCCTGTCTCCCTTCCTTTTTATTTCCACAATCTTGTTTGTTTCTGCCGTGACGATTGCCATTGGCCTAACATGGTGGTTTGTGATTCCTGACTGAGGCGTGCTACAACGCTTTACTATGATTCGTGTATTTTAAACCTAGTTTGTAATTATTATGTATTATGTTAGTAAATTTACCTGAAGAAGAATTCAGATTGCAGATCTCGAAACGTAGTGTTGCTCATTTTAGGTTTCATTGAACGATGGCACATGTCCGAAAAAATCCTGTTTCCCACATTCGTCAAAAATAAACTTCAGACAATGAGTCCAATGTGGGTTTACCATGTTGTATATAAATTTATTTTGTTATTACATTTAACTTTATTTCATGGTTTTATCATACTAAACAATTATGTATCCTTTAATAATATGAATGAAAGATCCAAATTTGGTTCTTGTGGGGTCGACATCCTAGTTTGAGTAGATTTTATAATTACTACCCGTCTACATATAACTAAAACTACCCGATTGTCCTAATATTCTACTCCAATTAAATCGTACGTTATATTATTTTTTAATATGAACTCAGTGTTGTTTTTGTAATCTATTATTTTATTTCATCGGTTTTGCTATAAAACGGCAGTCTACGTGACTTTCTTAACTCTGTTAATTCCAAAATTAACTGATTAAGTGATGTTTGTGTAAAATTTATGGCATGTCAATATTTATACGTCTGTGTGTCCTGGGTAACTGTTTTTTTAATTTTTTTTGCTGTTTGATAAAAATAATTAAAATTTTCCGAGTATTTGATCCAGTAATAATGTCTTATGATGGAATTTTAAATCCACGAAGCCTAGCTATTATTATCACTTCATCATTGATTTTGGATCTTACGGTGGTAAGTATACATCATAAATTGTATAATAATGTATGTTACACGAAATATTATTTATTTATATTATATATTTTTAAATGTCCCCTAAGATTTATTTAGCTGCAATACACAACTAAAGTGACGTAATTGCAGATAAGGAAAAAAGTTACAGTGGTAGTTCCTAACAGTTGTGTCTTTAGGTTTTGACACATTGTTTTGCTTGAGGACATTTTACGGAATTTTTCCTTGGATATACCAACAACGTTTTTAGGGATACTGCTGGAATATTAAAACACGCTGCTAAACTGCATTGAAAGTCATAATACCAATATAATACCATATTATGTCTTTATTATTTTAAAGTGGTTTCGAGTTCTAAAACTGTATTATGTGCGAAATATATTGCAACATGGAAAATCATTCCAGAAAACTGGAGCTAAACATCAACATTCGCAAATAAATCAAACTGACCTTTCCACAACCATAGCTACGTTATTTGTAGAAGACTCGGTTGCTCCCACCCGTGCTTGGGATCGTCCATCGTAGTGTACTTAAATGTTTTTGTGGACCTCTGATGAGGAAAAATGGAGAATCTTCATTCTTAGTTTGCCACTACTTATTTTAGTGCGGGTGTCTTCCTGGTGTCGAAACGAAGCGGTTTGGTTTCCATTTTGAGCTTCTACGTCGGCCTAATTGTTTTTGGATAACCTGCCAGACGAATATGATTTCAGAAGTTGAATGTCTGCCAAACAGTAGATCAGTATCTGCAGATGCTGAACATAAGAGAGAAATTGGTTGAAACTTAAACCAAAACTCACACTCTCAAGGAAATTATTAACGTTTTAAATTTAAAAATGAAAAAATATACCGAGAGGTCTGTATTCCAACTGACCTTATACTGAATTATCTCGGGATACCAATTTTGCATTTATCCAAGACGAATCAACTTTCATTTTCTCTTTCCTCAAAACTTTTAAGATCTCTCTTAAGATCAAGTAACTTGCCCAGTACACATAATATATTTATTGGTCTAAAATTACTACATTGTACAGAAATTGGTTACTTTTATATGCAAAAGGCCCAAGATATATGGCTTTTTATTCACAATTCAATTGGGATAAAACACTATTACTAATG
Source organism: Homalodisca vitripennis (assembly GCF_021130785.1). NCBI lineage: Eukaryota > Metazoa > Arthropoda > Insecta > Hemiptera > Cicadellidae > Homalodisca > Homalodisca vitripennis. Next base: position 71,152 of record NW_025776291.1, read on the forward strand.
GGAGTAAATTCAAAAATGTGACATAGCACATGCTTCTATAATTCCTTGAAAATTAACTTAAGAAATTTAACTATGAACCCCATCTGGACCAACACTGCAGAAGAGAGAGGAGAGACGAGAGAGAGAAGAGACGGGTGTGAGAGATGAGAGATGAGAGAGAGAGGAGAGGACGCTGTGTAGATGAGAGGAGAGAGAGATGAAGAGAGACGGAACTGGGTCACACAACAGAGTATGTTTACATTTATTATTTAGGTGCAGTTATATAAACACCCTTAACGTTTGGTGATTAATATAATACGGGACTACTCGGTGCTACAAAGCATCCGTTTCATTTTTAACAATGTTTGGTATGTGTGTTTCCAAAAACGTCTTATATAATTATAAACACTTAATTTTTATTCTACACATATACGTTTTTAAAATACATTACAACAAAATTTTTTTTCATTCCGTTAGAAACATCTAAATTTGCTTTAAATATATTTAACATTTGTAGAGAAAAATATATTACATTTCTGAAAAAATACAAAACTCTAATAGACAAAAATTATTGTATAAATCACCTATTCACCAAAGTACCCTTGCTATTAATAACTCTCAACGTAATCAAAAGGTTTTAAACGTTTGGATAATTTTAAATTTAGATGCCGAAGTCCTGTTTCCATTAATTTTCTTCTTTCAATCTTTTGATTTCTAATCTATTTGTATTTTAGTTATTTATTTGTCATTTTTTTTATTTTTCATTTTCATCTTATTTTCTTTATCTTTGTTTTCTTATCTTCGTTATCATTGTTATTCTTTAATTTTTAAACTATGGTTTTCTTTTTTCTTTTCGTCCCATTTATTTCTTCTTCATGTATTACTTTTTTTTTTTTTTTCTCACTTCCAGAACCTCGTTTAGCTGTTGAACTAAGACCATTAAATATTCAACCAGGTTTAATTCGGTAGTGCTTTGAAAACCCCTCTCTAGTTAGGGTCTGGTTGATTCCCACACGGTCCAATTTTTATATATTATAAATAGAGAATCAAATGAATCAGAAAGGTTAACTTAACCTTAGTTAAAGAATCGAATACCCAGCTAATATTAATTAAGCTGCTGTAAACAACATGTATATATATTTATTAATATTTTTAATTAGATTTGTATCAATGACAATTGATTAATTTAATTTCAATAAGAAACATTGAATCACAAAAGGTACTTGCTCCGCCAGGATCTCGAACCGCGGGTCTCTCACCTTTGCCGGGTTAATGTGCTAACCGATTGTTTAACAGAGCCCTTACTTGTTACGATTCAATTATATTGTATTTGGCCGTAATCTGTTATAGTAAGTTAACATAATATTAACAATCAATTTAAATATATATTCATTCAATTGGCTCTCTTACAAAACCTTTGTTTATCTTTAATAAGTTCTCCGAATCCTAGATATAGCCCTATTAGGTATCCTTTTAGATATAAGAGTACCTCTTATGGAAGATTTTGTTAAAATATTATTGGTTCATGGGAATACTTAAAGATATATTAATATTTAAATAAAAGAATTCTCTATAGGTTCATAAATTTTGATGAAGAAACTTTTTATTAATTCGTAACCAGTAAAAACTAACCTTAGGGAAAATATATTATCG